>NW_019942538.1:345898-402858 GCF_002910315.2 Salvelinus sp. IW2-2015 | reverse complement strand
ATTCAATGACATGTGGTTTGCACTGTCTTTTAACTATGTTCAATTATTACACAATAAATTAATCATATAGCAATTAAGTAGTAATCTGGGCACCACGGGAAAGGTTATTAACGAGTTACTATCTCTTATCGATTATTTAGGCTAAGCTCGTCAGTCTGTCAAGTGTGCACTTCGAGAGTGAAACGAGATGGGTGGGCTGAAGCTTAGGGTGAGGTGTGAACGATGCTGAAAAACTGTAGACAAAGAACCTTCACTACATAGTAAAACATTCAAAAGTAATTTTCTCAAAAGTGAGATTACAAGTTGTCAACTTCAAAGCAGAATGACTTTCCATTGTTCCTCAAATGCAATGTATGATATACCACGTTGTAGCTCTGAGTCTCTACTTTTATATAATGTAAAAAACACATTTCAAATGTTGCTACATACAGTTGAAGTCGGAAGCTTACATACACATAGTTTGGAGTCATTACAACTCGTTTTTCAACCACTCTACACTTTTTCTTGTTAAGACTATAGTTTTGCCAAGTCGGTTAGGACATCTACTTTGTGCATGATAAAAGTCATTTTTCCAACCATTGTTTACAGACAGATTATTTAACTTATCACAATTCCAGTGGGTCAGATGTTTACAAACACTAAGTTGACTGTGCTTTAAACAGCTTGGAAAATTCCAGAAAATGATGTCATGGCTTTAGAAGCTTCTGATAGGCTAATTGACATCATTTGAGTCAATTGGAGGTGTACCTGGGATGTATTTCAAGGCCTACCTTCAAACTCAGTGCCTCTTTGCTTGACATCATGGAAAATCAAAAGAAATCAGCCCTCAGAAAAAAACATTGTAGACCTCCACAAGTCTGGTTCATCCTTGGGAGCAATTTCCAAACCCTGAAGGACCACCTTCATCTAATAGTACGCAAGAATAAACACCATGGGACAACGCAGCCGTCATACCGCTCAGGAAGGAGATGCGTTCTGTCTCCTAGAGATGAACGTACTTTGTGCGAAAGGTGCAACTCAATCTCAGAACAACAGCAAAGGACCATGTGAAGATTCTGGAGGAAACGGGTACAAAAGTATCTATATCCACAGTAAAACGAGTCCTATATCGACATTAACCTGAAAGGCCGTTCAGCAAGGAAGAAGCCACTGCTCCAAAACCGCCATAAAAAAGCCAGACTATGGTTTGCAACTGCACATTTTTTATTTATTTTTATTTTTTCACCCTTATTTAATCAGGTAGGCAAGTTGAGAACAAGTTCTCATTTACAATTGCGACCTGGCCAAGATAAAGCAAAGCAGTTCGACACATACAACAACACAGAGTTACACATGGAGTAAAACAAACATACAGTCAATAATACAGTAGAAAAATAAGTCTATATACAATGTGAGCAAATGAGGTGAGATAAGGGAGTTTAATGCAAAAAAAAGGCCATGGTGGCGAAGTAAATACAATATAGCAAGTAAAACACTGGAATGGTTGATTTTCAGTGGAAGAATGTACAACGTAGAGATAGAAATAATGTGGTGCAAAGGAGCAAAAACAAATAAATAAATACAGTAGGGAAAGTGGTAGTTGTTTGGACTAAATTATAGATGGGCTATGTACAGGTGCAGTAATCTGTGAGCTGCTCTGACAGCTGGTGCTTAAAGCTAGTGAGGAGATGTGTTTCCAGTTTCAGAGATTTTTGTAGTTCGTTCCAGTCGTTGGCAGCAGAGAACTGGAAGGAGAGGCGGCCAAAGGAAGAATTGGTTTTGGGGTGTCCAGAGAGATATACCTGCTGGAGCGCGTGCTACAGGTGGTGCTGCTATGGTGACCAGCGAGCTGAGATAAGGGGACTTTACCTGGCAGGGTCTTGTAGATGACCTGGAGCCGTGGGGTTTGGCAACGAGTATGAAGCGAGGACCAGCCAACGAGAGCGCACAGGTCGCAGTGGTGGGTAGTATATGGGGCTTTGTGACAAAACGGATGGCACTGTGATAGACTGCATCCAATTTATTGGTAGGGTATTGGAGGCTATTTTGTAAATGACATCACCGAAGTCGAGGATTGTAAGATGGTCAGTTTTACAAGGGTATGTTTGGCAGCATGAGTGAAGGATGCTTTGTTGCGAAATAGGAAGCCAATTCTAGATTTCACTTTGGATTGGAGATGTTTGATGTGAGTCTGGAAGGAGAGTTTACAGTCTAACCAGACACCTAGGTATTGTAGTTGTCCACATATTCTAAGTCAGAGCCGTCCAGAGTAGTAATGTTGGACAGGCGGGCAGGGCAGGCAGCGATCGCTTGAAGAGCATGCATTAGTTTTACTTGTATTTAAGAGCAATTGAAGGCCACGGAAGGAGGTTGTGTGGCATTGAAGCTCGCCTGGAGGGTTGTTAACACGGTGTCCAAAGAAGGGCCAGAAGTATACAGAATGGTGTCGTCCGCGTAGAGGTGATCAGAGACTCACCAGCAGCAAGAGCGACGTCATTGATGTATACAGAGAAGAGAGTCGGTCCAAGAATTGAACCCTGTGGCACCCCATAGACTGCCAGATGCCCGGACAACAGGCCCTCCGATTTGACACACTGAACTCTATAAGAGAAGTAGTTGGTGAACCAGGCGAGCAATCATTTGAGAAACCAAGGCTATCGAGTCTGCCGATGAGGATGTGGTGATTAACAGAGTCGAAAGCCTTGCCAGGTCAATGAATACGGCTGCACAGTATTGTTTCTTATCGATGGCGGTTAAGATATCATTTAGGACTTGAGCGTGGCTGAGGTGCACCCATGCCAGCCCTCTGGAAACCAGAATGCATAGCGGAGGTCAGAATATCGACAATTTCTCCCGTGTGGGGGACGATTTCGCTCAAACATGACGACGCTACGGGTTAAATACCTCACGTCGCGCTTTTGCTTGACTTGCGCTTTCGAGGTAACCAAAGATCCATTTACCTCTTCTGCTTGGCGCGAGCAAGTTCCAAATTGTTCCTCGGGTCTAATGACCTGGGAATCTTCATCCTACGGGGCTCCGGATCCGGTGGCTGCATCGGTCGATGGGAAAAAACAACAAAATAAAAAATATCAATGTAGAAAAACCTCCGACAACACGCGACAAACCACGGGAACTATGGAGGCGAGATCAGAACCCTGCTTCTCGAACTTTGGCACTTTAATGACTAATGCCTCAACAACACCAGCCCTGCGGGCCACACCAATGACTTACTACCGTAATTATTCGGACGGAACCAAGAGGCGAAAAGGTGGACCGCACAACACAACGCACCCGCAAACCACGACACCCTTAACCGTCCGGAGTGCCATTCCGCTAATCTCAAAGCGCCTTAACTCGCGGCCGGGGGACAGGGCCTGGGGTGGGCAACACCAAGCGAAAAAGCAAGAACTTACCATCCCAACCGGTGAACAACGCACACCGTCATCCTATCGGGCATACCAACGAAACGGCACCACCCGCCACCCACCACGGATCAACAACACACCCAACAACCTGGCCCCAGCCACTCAATCCTCCAACACCACCTGTGCGGAGGCAATCTGTGTCGCCACACGACATGCAGCGCAAGGGCCGCACACACTGCGGATGCATCGGACGCTTCACTCAAAACTAAGACTCGCCATCACCATCGTCAAGGCAGGACAACTTATGTCAGACTGATCATATGGAGAGCAACACATACTCAACAAGATCACGTAGTTCAGCGCCAGGGCGGACATACAGTTCTTCAAAGCCACATTTCCATCCTACATCCCGCATGCCCCGCGAACGCTCCTTTGAGTCCTCCCGCCTCACGCAGCCTTGTATCGCAGCCAGCGCGTACATCGGGGTACTCCAAGCTCGTCCCACATTCACAAACCAAAAGTCAATGCCAACCCCATTCCAAATCTTCTAGAGACCAACTGGATCGCCCAAGCACCGCCACTCACAGTCAACACCCACCTCACAGCCCAAAAGCCTATACTGTGGGGCAAAATACATGGCGTACAAGATCAGCATACAAACAAACCAAAAAAACTCAAGACACCGAACCTCAATAGGACCACAACCCTAACCTACCCTACACCCGACCCTAACCTAACCCTAACCAACCTAAACCACTAACCCTAACCCTAACCCAACCTAACCCTAACCCTAACCCTAACCCTAACGCCTAACCTAACCCTAATACCCTACACCACCCACACCACCCTAACCCACCACCCCATACCCCCTACCCACGCCCAAACCCTAACCCTAAACGCCTACCCTAACCAACCCACCAACAACCCACAACCAGCGCCCCTAACCCTAACCCTAACCGCAACCCAAACCCGTAATACCCCCTAACCCTAACCTACACCCCTAACCCTAACCCTAACCCTAAATACCCTAACTCTTATCGCCCATAACTCAACCACTAAACCCACCCACCCGTCCCGAACCCCTAACAAACCCTACCCCACACACCCACTTAACCCTAACCCAACCCATAAACCAAGCTCAACACACCCTAACCCTACCTGCACAACCCAACCCTACCTAACCCTCCAAACTCAACCCAATCATCCCTTAATATCCCTACCCTTAACGCATAAACCCCTATTCTGACCCCTACCCTCGGCATAACCCTAAACCCTATATAGCCCATAAAACCGCCACGTAACCTAACTTAACCAACACTAACCCATAACCCCTAACCCTACCCTAACCCAACCCTAACTCTAAACCCTAACCACCCTAACCCTAACGCCTAACCCTTTAAACCCTCACCCTAACCCTAACCCTAACCCTAACCCTAACCCTAACCCTAACCCTAACCTACGCGCCTAACCCAACCCCCTACCATACGCCTAACCCCTAACCCAAACCCAAACCTAACCCACCCTAACCCTAACCCTAACACCCCTAACCCGAACCCCTCCTAACTCCAACCCTAACCCTCCTAACCCTAAACTAACCCAACCCTAACCCTAGAACCTACCCCTAACCCAACCCTAACCCTAACCCTAAACCCCTAACCTAACCTAACCCTAACCCTAACCCACCCTACCCTAACCCGGCCCTACCTAACCAAACCCTAACCCCAACCCCCAACCCTAACCCCTACCAAACGCCCGTAACACCTAACCCAACCTAACCCCTAACCTAACCCAACCCTAACGCCAACCCACAACCCTACCCTAACCCTAAACCCTAACCCTAACCCTAAACCAACCCTAAACCCAACCCAACCCTAACCCTTTAACCCAACCCTAACCCTAACCCTAACCCTAACCCTACCCTAACCCTAACCAACCCAACCCCAACCACCTAACCCACCCTACCCTTAACCCCAACCCTACCCTTAACCCAAACCTACCCTAACCCACCCCTAAAACCCTAACCCAACCCCTAACTAAACCCACCCCAACCCCTAACTAACCCCTAAACCTAACCCTAACCCTACACCCTAACCTAACCCAACCTAACCCTAAAACCCTAACCCTAACCCTAACCCTACCTATAAAACCCTAACCTACCTAAACCAACCCCTAAACCCCAACCCTAAACCCTAACCCTTAACCCTAACCCTAACCCCTACCCTAACCTAACCCTAACCCTAACCCAACCCTTAACCCTAACCCTAACCCTAAACCCCTAACCCTAACCCTTAACCCTAACCTACCCTAACCCTAACCCTAAACCCGTAACCCTAACCCTAACCCTACCCTACCCAACCCTACACCCTAAACCCTTAACCCACCAACCAACCCTACCCTAACCCCTAACCCTAACCCCTAACCCTAACCCTACCCTAACCCTAACCCTAACCCTTAACCCTAACCCTAACCCTAACCCTAACCCTAACCCTAACCCTAACCCTCAACCCTAACCCTAACCCCTAACCCTAACCCAACCTAAACCAACCCAAACCCTACCCTAACCCTAACCCATAACCCAACCCTAACCCTAACCCAACCCTACCAACCTCTAACCCTAACCCTAAACCCTAAACCCTAACCCTAACCCTAACCTAACCCATAAACCCCTAACCCTAACCCTAACCCTAACCCTAACCACTACCCTAACCCTACCTCAACCCTAACCCTAACCTAAACCCAACCCTAACCCTAACCCAACCCCCCCATAACCTAACCCTAACCCAACCCTAACCCAACCCTAACCCTAACCCTAACCCAAACCCTAACCCTGAACCCAACCCAACCCTAACCCTTACCCTAACCCTAACCCAAACCCCTAACCCTAACCCTAACCCTAACCCCTAACCCTACCCTAACCCTAACCCTAACCTAACCCTTAACCCTAACCCTACCCTAACACCTAACCCTAACCTAACCCTAACCCCTAACCCCTAACCTAACCTACCCTAACCTAACCCTAACCCTACCCACCCTAACCCTAACCCAACCCAACCCAACCCAACCCTAACCCTACCCTTAACCCTAACCCTGTAACCCTAACCTAACCCAACCCTAACCCTACCCTACCCAACCCAACACCTTAACCCTAAACCCTAACCCTACCCTAACCCAACCTAACCCTAACCCAACCTAACCCAACCCCTAACCCTAACCCTAAACCCTACCCCTAACCCTACCCTAACCCTAACCCTAACCCTAAACCTAACCCAACCCTAACCCTAACCCTAACCCTAACCCTAACCCTAACCCTAACCCTACACCCTAAACCCTAACCCTAACCCTAACCCTAACCCTAACCCAACCACCCTACCCTCCCTAACCCCTAACCCAAACCCCTAACCCTAACCCTAACCCTAACCTCTAACCCCGAACCCTAACCCTACCACCCCACTAACCCTAACCCTAACCCCTAACCCTAACCCTAACCCTACCCAACCCTAATCCCTAACCCTAACCCCATAACCCTAACCCTAACCCTAACCCAACCCTAAACCCAACCCAACCCTAACCCTAAACCCTAACCCCTTACCCTTAAACCCTAACCCTAAACCCCCTAACCCAACCCTAACCCTAACCCAACCCTAACCCTAAACCTAACCCTAACCCCCTAACCCTAACCCTACCCTTAACCCTAACCCTAACCCAACCCCTAACCCTAACCCTAACCCTAACCTAACCCTAACCCTAACCCACCCCCTAACCTAACCCTAACCCCTACCCTAACCAACCAACCCTCTAACCCTAACAACCCTACCCTAACCCTAACCCTAACCTAACCCTACCCTAACCCAACCAACCCTAACCCTAAACCCAACCCTACACACCCTAACCCTAACCCTTAAAACCCAACCCGTAACCCAACTATATACCCCAACCTCTTAAAACCTAACCCTAACACACCTTAACCCTAACCCTAACCCTAACCCTAACCCTAACCCAACCCCTAACCACTAACCCTCCCTATTACTCGTACCCTCAACCCTAACCCCTAACCCTAACCCCTAAAACACAACCCAGTCCTTACACTCTAACACACCACCACCCTGAATCCTTCAGTTTTACACCAGCTACTCCCCCTGGTCAAGAGTAGGAGGACAATAGGGCCACGAATCTTCACCCAACTTATCCTGTGAGGAAGCTAACCTATAGTCGCGGAGGACACCTTAACCACCTTGTACCTAACCTGAACCATTCCTAACCCTAACCCTTTGACCCACGTTTACATTTTCAAAATTTTAAAGAGCCAACTAACCCTTAACCTCAAACGACTACCCTCTCCACATAAAAGATACCTATAACAATGTTGAGTCAGTCGATATGTACAAGAACTTTCTTCTGGATCCACACACTCTGGCAACCCTAGAAAACCCTAACCCATATAGGCTGCCTAATTCCCAACTAAACCCCTAAACCTGCCTAAACTAAACCCTAAAAAACCTCCTTTAGACAAACAAACAACCATAATCACCATCAAACCCTAACCAAATACCATAAGAACCCTTAAACCCCTAACCCATAAACTACAATCCTAACTAACCTCCTCCTAATACCCGAACCCTAAACCCTAACCCTCCTAACACCTAAGCTGATTATTTTCTGACCACCTATTCAACATCCTTAAGAAAAAAAGTCGGTGCCTAATACCCCTAACCCTAACCTGACCTACAAAAACAGGACCAACCCTTAACATCCTAACTCCCTAACCCTATTAACCTCCTTTAACTTACCTGGATTAGCAATGGCTCTGTCATTTAACTTTGAAAAAAAACCTACGCGTTCCTTAAAATGTACTCTTGCCTCAAGGCCTGATGACGCCCTAATTACTTAAACTTCCCGCTACTTTCAACTAATGTGTAACACAGTCCACCCCAGATTTCATTTACTCAGGACCAAAAAACTCACCCCATGTAAGCACACTAACCTGTGCCCTAACGCTCATCTAAGCCCTAAGCGCGATTCTTCGCTAACCCTAACAAAATCCCAACCCTAACTCCTAACCCAACCCTAAAGCCCCTAAAAGCTCTGCGGGTATAAGAGAGAAGTCATTTCTCCCGAAAATGTACCACTAACCACCTATACCCCCTATCCCCATGTAACAACACTAATCCTAACCTAAACTAACCTCAACACCCCTAACCCCTACCCTTACACCCTAACCCCTAACTAACGCCCATCTTCCAACCCTACATACCTCGCGAATGTTACACAGAGCCGACCAAACGACGCCGTCGGATCCCTAAATCTCTAACCTTGCCCCATATAAAAAAACCCCGTAACCGCATAACCCACACCACCAAACTTCATTCTCCCTATGTAAAAACAAAAGCACAATATGATACAAAACCCATTGTCATTGACAAACCAAGGAGAACTTCCACTTAACTATTACCCTTAATATCAGTGGGGGATAACACCCTTCCCCAGCTCCTGCAGATGTTTTTTTTTTTTAAACCGCTCCATAAAAACTTTAAGCAACACAAAAAAGACAAAATAACCAACAACCCGAAACGGAACCTAACGAAAACCTAACTCAAAACGTATTACCTCCATCTTCCAAACTGGCCTCGCGTGTTTAATTTCCCATATATTCCCTAACCAAATTCCCTAACTCCTAACCTATACTTTCCAGCCACATAACCCCTACATCCACCCTACGCCTAACCCTAAACGCCTAACCTAACACCCAAACGCGTCGGCACGCTCAACCCTTAACACCTAACCCTAACCCTAAACCCTAACCGTAACTCTAACACTCAACCCATACCCCTAATACCCCCTAACTCCCTACACCCGCCTACAACCCGCTAACACACCTAACCTAACCAACCTACACTACAAGCCGACACACCCTAAACGCCAAACCACTAACCAAACCCTACCATCCCTACACCCCTTAAACCCTTAACCCCTAACCCCTTAAACCCTAACCCATAAACCCTCAGAACCCTAACCCTAACCCTAACCCTTAACTAACCCCTAACCCAATAACGCCCTTAACCCTTAACCCTACACACCTAACCCTAACCTAACCCTAAGCCCTAACACACATAACCCTAACCCTAACCCAACCCAACCACCCCTAAACCCTAACCCTAACCCTAACCCTAACCTAACCCTTACCCATAACCCCTAACCCATAACCCTAACCCTAACCCAAAACCCCTACCCTAAACTTGCTTAACCCTAACTTAAAACACCTAACCCTAAACCCTATAACTCCATAACACCTAACAACCCTTTAACCCTAACCTAACCTAACCACCCTAACCCTAACCTAAACCCTTAAGCCTAACTAACCTACCTAACCCTAACCGAACCCTAAACCCTAACTCCCTAACCCCTAACCAACCCTACCCTAACCCTAACCCTCAAACACCTAACACCCTAAACCCTTAACCCTAACCCTAACCCTAACCCTAACACCTAACCCCTAACCCTAACCCTAAACCCCCTAACCCCTAACCCCTACCTAACCCTAACCCAAACCCTAACCCTAACGCCTAACCCTAACCACCCCTAACCCTAACCCTAACCCTAACCCTACCCCTACACCCCCTACACTAAACACCTAAACCCCTCCCTAACCCACTAACACCTAACCCTAACACCTAACCCCTAACCTAACAACCCTAACCCCTACCCTACCCCTAACCCTACCTAACCCTAACCCTAACCTCACCTCTAAACCAAAACCCTTCCTACAAAAAAGACACACCTAAGACGCACAGTCCTAACGCAAAACCTAACCCCTACGAACGCAACTAATACACCAACAAACCCCTAACCTAACACATAAAACACCTAACACACCTTAAACAAAAACATCGACCCAGAGATCTGCTACTAGTTGACATGTATATAGGACGCCAGAACATTGAAGCGCATAAGTTGACTGATTAGCCACTCATCCAGTACGGCCTTGCGCTGAATAACTGTTTGCGTGGTCTGCAGAGCCAGAAGGAACTCTCACCTATCCATCCTCTACTCAAGGTCCTCTTCCCCTCTCCAGCGATGAACAGCCAAGGGACGATGTCCTACACCCAGGTCGTCCCTCACTACCGATTCTATCAGCCCTCTATCTCTATCCAGTGTATAACAGTACATTACCCTTTCTTACTTTTCCATGCCATATCGTCGTCGAGTCACAATCAATCACACAGAAACAGGACAATATTAACAAAATACGTCTATACTCACTTTATATTAGCCTCGCAGGTGTCTGATCTCAGGGCCTGTCTAATAGCTGCGCCAAGGTCGTGTACTTTGGTCGTGTCACGTATAGCTAGCGCAGGGTAGTTTAGGCGCTGTCTATTAGCAATGCGCAGGGTCTTTATTCACTGAGCGCGTGTCGTATTTGCTTTTGGGGCCCCCGGGTGTTAGGGCCGCTTGTCTATAGCTCGCAACGGTGTTAGGGGCGTGTCATAGCTGCAGGTTCCTCTTAGGGCGTTTCTATAGACTAGCGAGGTATGTTAGGGCGTCGTCTCCTCAGCTGCAGGGTTGTCTGTTTCAAGTTGGTGTCTCCTGTAGCTGGTGCCCCAGAGTGTCTGTTATCGTGCAGGGTGTCTATATGTCTTGCAGTTGTTCGATATAGCGGTGCGATGTCATATAGTCCTACCAGGTTGTTAGGCGCCGATGTACTGATCCGCTTGCAGGGTTAGTCATAGGGATGGTCGATCTTATAGCTAGCAGGAGTTGTTGGGACGTGATCCTATCTAGCTGCAGGTGTAGGGCGTGTCATTATAGCTGCACGGGTTGCTTTACGGCGGCGCTGTCGTATATGCCCTGCAGGGTTTGTTAGGGTCGTGTTCTATAGACTCGCAGCGGATTATTATATGAGGCCTTCTAGCTGCCAGCTCCTGTAGGGAGGTTCTAAGCTGCATGGGTGTTAGAGCATAAAGTTCTTAGCCACAAAATAAGAACATATTCTAGCTTGTTGTACAATGAATGAACTTTCTAAAAACCATATTGTATTTCTTGTGACTGTGGGTTTCTCCTTTTTCAGAAGAGCCGAAAACAGAGAACATCAGATCCTACCAAACATCTGAGAGACTCCGGCGAGGTGATTAACCGCCTTCACATCATCCAGTTCTATTGTCCAACGTCAACTCCACACTGAGAGAACATAATCGATGCTAGGATGAGCTCATTCGATTAATCTCTCCGGACCAACGGGAGACCATTTAAAATAAATTCTTTGTTATCTTAATACTGATGTCTTTCCACCGCGCACTTTGGTGTGGCTCTTTCTTCTGTGCTGGACTGAATTCGGCGACCACCAGTTGCTGGGTTTATCTGTGCCATTGCCAATCGCACGGACAGAACGCTACGTTGGGTAAAGACGAGGGCTGGGGTGTGTGTCTATTTTCAATAACATGGTGCGCATTGTTAATATTAAGGTAGTACACGGTATCTTATTTTTTCTCCTTTGCTCGCCTGAGTAAGTATCTAAATAAGCCTGTAGATCACACTATTTACAAGAGATTTCATCTCTTATATGTTAGCCGTCATTCCACCACAAACCGCATGCGGCACTAAGACCAACTCAACGGCTGTTATTAGCCATTTAAGCAAATACAGCTTCAAGCCCAGAAGCCCTAGGCGGCACTAAGCAGGCAAAACGGAAAGCAGTGACCGCAGGTACCAGAGGAAAGCACAGAGGGAAAAAAGCGAACCAGCCACGCACACACAAGCGACAAAGGCGCGCCCGCCCGCCATGGGAGAGCGGACCCACATCGCCCCGACGCCAACTATCTCTCAAAACAAGTGCCACGCGCGCAGACGAAGGAAAGGCGACGCAACTGGAGCACACGGCCAGCAAGCAGAGGACACCGCACACCCGCTAGCAAGCCACACGCCCACAGACGACGACAGAGCCAACACCACGAGACAGCCAACACCCACCACAAACGAACGCCGCAGAGACACGAAGCACGGCCTAGAACGCGTAGCCGAAAACAGCAAAACGAGCAACACACGGTGGAATCACACCGACACGCAGCCGCCACCACAAAACCCACCCACACCAGACCCGCCAACCATTTAGCGGACCACACAAACCGCCCCTAAAACCATCGGCCTTTTAGACTAACACCTGAGGACACCCGGTCAGCCGATGCGACCCTGAAGCCAGCACATTCACGCACAAGCCGCACCAAAGTCTAAACCAAACGCACGGCGCCGAACATCACCAGAAGGCACTCGCGCAGACACCACAGCAACAACCACCGTCCCCCAAGACACGAAGCAGCCCATATCAGACCCCATCGGAGCCTCGCCCTCGAAAGTGATGAAAAAGACTTACCTCCTACGATTGCAACCATCAACGTTGCGTCCGAATACACCCTATACTACTCCCAACAACCAAATCGCCTAAGCACTTTATACCGCCACAGCTCCTATCTCTACCCGAATGTTTTTGTACAACAAATGGAAAATCCATTCTTGAAACATCCTCAGAATGGGTGCAACATCCGACCTATAGCTATGACACCATCTTTGATATGAGTAGGGGAACGGGAAAGAGCTGTCAGCACATACCTCATAGACCACATCGACTAATTATTCTTCATTGTCCCCTCAAATAGCGTGAGCCACTTTCCACTTATGGGAGATAACAACTACTACACCACCGGTTCCCCAATTAAACGCCTCGTACTCATATTCATATACGCTTACAAACGAAAGTATGTTGATTATTATATGGATTTAGCCTACAAACCCTCCTCTAGTTTTCCTAACAGACCCGTTTAATCGTATATCCGTGAGTAAACAAACTCAAGTGCAGCTAAACTATCGAGGAAGTGAGAAAAATTCTGAATCTGCTCATCGTCTCACAGGGCAGTGTAATAAATTTGCATGCCATGTTTTCAAGTACTCACAAATGAGTCCGCCATGATGCCATATCGACGAGACTGTGTAGATGTCGTAAGCACGGAGAATTGAATGCGTGTTGCCTAGGCAACGGTCTGAGATATAACTAGGTCAATCGAAAAGGCGGTCGCAATTCTTCTTACGTTCCTTATGGAGACCTAAGCCGCTAGTATCTAGCTATCTTGGCATCATCATGAGCTCGTGTTATAACGGACACTACATATCCCTTCCATAAGAGTATGGACACAGATCATAATTTTTACTTAACCTATAACATCGCAGTTAAAGGACTCATAATGTAGGTTATTTGGTAAAAGATCACTTACAGATCAAAATCAGTTTTACTTCACAATCCTGTCTAACTCGCGACAATAGGAGTTTATTTACCACTAATCTTATCATATCTTTCCAAGTCGGCTGCTGTTATGAACAGTTGAGCAGTAATGGACATCAGTCTCACTAGACAACTATCTCCGTATCAGTATATAAGTTCCATAAGACTTGCAGACATTAATTACGAGCGGAAGGAAACTTCGACAAAAGATGTTCCTTTAGGGAAAAGATATAAAAGTAGACTTATAACATGGATGTTAAAGTGCGTATGTATTGTTGAAAAATGTAAAAACACCCAATCATTCCCACTTAAAACCTTATCGGGAGGCTGTAGATCTAGTTAAACGGCTGGATATATGTCCTAACCAAGATTACTTAAATTCCGTACACCATGGCTTAATCCTATCTTAAAAATTCAAGAGTTGGTAAACTTATAGAGAATAATTTTTTATCTGCGTCTACTGTTGCTTTCTCAATAGTCATAACGGTTTACTGATTAATTGATAATTTGATATGTAAGACTCTAAACGGTTCTTAAAGCCTCTGATTTTGTGAGCTTGATACCAATTTTGCCTGAAAGCAAGATCTTAGCTACTACACCCGCGTACGATTATTCTTGAACCTCATCATTGATACCCCCTAATCACTCTCTGACGTGTGGTCAAACCGGCTCAAGCTATATGCACATTTATCCCTAACCCTTTAACCGTACCACCCTAACAGACCCCATCCCCGCGAACTTCGTCCACGCGCTCTGAGACCCTCCTGTTAACTCCCCGAGACAGGACTCACTAATGATCGAAGATACCAAGCTCCCAAACGCGGCCCTAAAAACCTTGATAAATCAATGACGATTCTTATTTTCCATCCTGAATCAGACCCTGTATTGGGTATAACTTGCTGCAGTCCTTAAAACTAGCCCTAACAACCCGTAAACCTACCACCTAATCTAGCGGCGTTGATGTAAGAATAGTATGTATATGAACAGGCCTAATCAGTATTTATTCAGCGTCTGATTCATCCCTATAGGACACTCGCGAGTCATCTACCATCTGTGACACCATAGCGCGTACTTCCGCCTTACAGCACAGGTGTAGATGAATGCGAATAACGCGAACGCCTATCATAAGTGTTGATCTGGTTTATCGTTAGTCCGTACTAGTGGCTATCGAATTAATGCTGCTGTGGCTAATTGAGCTATATTGCTCAAGCGTAAGAAACTAATAATAAATGGGTACTTGTTTTTGCGGGCTGTAACACACACTTTGAAGCAATCTAATCATTCGCGTACACCAGTTGCCACCCCCACTAACCACAATTATACAAGTACCGTCTAACGCCGATACTTGCTCGTTATAACCTTGATTTCTTTTTGTCTTTCATTGGCTTACTCGTGTTTTTTATAAATATGTTATAAATCTTGCATGTAAGTTTTATAGGTACAATTCAGTCTCTTTCTGTGTCCTGTGTTGGTAGAGGTTGTTGAGGTAGAGGCCTCGGCAATTGTAAACTTGGATTATGAATGGAATAACAACACTGGCTGGAAAGTGCGGAGTTTGATTCATTTTTTACAGTTTTAATTCTAAAGTGGTCATTGATATAATAGTATAATTAAATATACGAGCGGCCTGTGATGCTTAGGAGCTAAATTGAAAGTTGTCGTTGGGTGTATTTGAGCGGCCGTATAGTATTCGTAGTGGAGGTGGAACCAGGATGGAAGTCACTGCGGGAGGTCGTGCGTGCCAGGAAGGTTTCAGCCCTATCCAAGCGATCCCACGCGGATAAATGCCTGGGATTGGAGTGGGTGATCCGCCGGCATCAATGATACCCACGAGACCGTAATCCGCCGTAGAACCCTAACTCCCGGTATTACTGTACCCAACTAAAAAACCTCGTTTATAACACACTAACGATTCCCTACATCCCCGAGTATAACGAGCCAATTTTAAAAAAAACAGTGTCATCAACATTTCGAATAGCAAGTTGCGTCCAAATGCAAGCCCTAGTCGGGGGCGGCCCCCTGCTTTGCTGTGCGCCGGAAACACTTAGTGTCGAGAGTCCTGCCCGCGCTGCGCGTGGATCGGAGCGTGGTGGCGCCCCGTACAACCCGTGTTCCGCTGATCAAGACGTCTCCGGTAGGCCTTCAACAGGCCCAGTTTGATTGATGATCCTGTAAAACTAAGAAGTTACGCTGTCGGTGGAGCGACTGACCCTAGCAGTCTTACTTCTACGGTCTCAGAAACAGCAAGACCCTGTCTTCCCCCTGGCACATCCTGGCTGATCTTATGACCTGATAACCCCTTAGGCCCAAGTGTGCCAGCCATTTGAAACGAGAGGTGCCAAAACTATTGGCAGCCACATACGAACGGGCTGTACAACATTACAAATTACCCTCAGCTCCGTAACGTGCCTAACCCGCGTTACCTCGCAATATTCTTGCATACATCCGGAGGGGCTCTGGATACCCGCTTTACGGCCTGAATAGAATTGCTCAGGGGGCGACGAGCACCAGTAGAGAGACCGCGAGCAAAGGAGCGGCGTACTGGGATTTGGCGTGCAGATTGAATACGGAGACGATTCTAGAGACGAGCTTTGTATTGTGTTAGGAAGGTGGATTAACATAAATGGCATCGACACCAGTATGGCAGGGTGTGGGAGCAGTCAAATTGCTACTCCCTTTTACAGGGAGTGCAGAAGGTGCACTAACTGAAAGCAAGTGGAAGGCGGGCGGCGCAAGAGAAACGCCTTTTCACCAAATTCACACTATCAATTTTACCCTTGCAACTTACCAACTACCTCTGGATTCTCTTCGATAACCTCCGTCTTCAACTAGAGGCGTGTCCTGTAGAGAGCCCTCGTCTTTCACACTCCCGCGGTTTATAGGATTTCCCCGTGTAATTCCGCGAATCCTTCGCCGTACAGTAGACGCAGCCCTCAAATCGTCCTGCTCAATCCTTTTGAAAATTTGTCGGCATAACTGAAACAGCGTGTGCGAGCAAGGAGGCCAATAACCTGACTCAGTTTCACCAGCTCTGTCAGGAGGAATGGGCCAGAATTCACCCAACTTATTGTGGGAAGCTTGTGGGAGGCTACCTGAAACATTTGACCCACTTTAATCAATTTAAAGGCAATGCTACCAAATACTAAATGAGTGTATGTACACTTCTGACCAACTGGGAATGTGATGAAAAAAATAAAAGCTGAAATAAATCATTCTCTCTGCTATTATTCTGACATTTCACATCCTTAAAAAAAGTGGTGATCTTAACTGACCTAAAACAGGGAATTTTTACTTGGATTAAATGTCTGTAATTTTGAAAAACCTGGTTTAAATGTAATTTGCTAAGGTGTATGTAAACTTCCGACTTCAACTATGTGTACCAGATTCATTTAAGGACCAAAAAATGGACAGCTGTGCCATATAGATTGCAAAATAGTTGGGAAGAGATTTTCGATGTACCGATTCCATGGCACATGGTTTATGAATTGACACGCGAAACGACGCCGGATTCAAAACACATTTTTTTATTGAAAAGAATGTACAAAATTCTTGCAACCAAGAGACTGTTATATATATATATATGGGGGGATACAACCTTCCCAGCTCTGCAGATGTTTTTAAAGCTAAACTAAGCAAAAAAATAAAACGTTCTCATACTGTCAACTGCGTTTATTTTCAGCAAACTCATACAGTAAAGACCAGCAGTCGATTTATTTAAGCATTATTTTTAGCATTATTAGGCGTACTTTACAGTATTGTAGCCTACTGTACCAGTTCGTTTTCCTGGGCATTCATGTTCGACGTAACACAGGCGAATAGCACTGTCCGTGACCATAATCCCCAAGTCTATCAGTATTTTACCGACATGTTTAATTATTCAAGGCTCCTTTCTCTTCTCTGTGCTGGAGTTCTTTTAAGAATACAAAAGAAGCCATCCACCCTTGATGGGCTATCAGCAGGACAGTAGACTCTTACCGAGTCCACCAATTGCAATGTTTTCTAACCARATCTGAATGGATCCATAACGAATTACTATGGGAATAAATATCACTGAATTACAGAAATATTGGAATAAAGTAGGCTAATGAAGGCAACAAATTGTTGCTTACTGGAACACCCAAAGTCATCCAGTTGTTATATTATGATTTGAAGRAATAGCCTACCCGCGTGTGGTCAACTATTTCAGCACCGTTTCGCGCTGCTCTGAGACAAGAATGGGYACTGGTATTGATAAATCAATGAGATTTTTATTTTCACTGAATCTCTGTTTGGGTATTGGTTAGACTACAATTAGGGTGTGGAAATGTTAGGATATTTTGCTCTTCACTCGCAGTCACTTAGTAGTCTACTCTCGACCGGTCATATTTTCRGAATGGAAACCCTGAGGGTTTCYTTTTAAGTTTTTCTTGGAATAGAAACACCCTAATATTAACCAYATTAATTCAGCCAAATTTCTTAATCAATCCCATATACTATGTTCTTACAAAAAAGGTTTTAAATTCTCTAGTACAGCCAATTTTAAAAACAGTCAAATTCTTCTCAAAGATGCCCTCTGGTGGTCAAACTAGCACTAACTAGCATTAATGGCAATAACGGCTGACACTTAAATAYCGTGCCGTAGAATTSTGAGGCAGCCCGCAAGCTGTGCTGCAGTACGACACAACTTTTAAAGGAATAACCACTTGTAGCATATCCTTTTCACAATTCACACTATCAATTTACCCTTGCATTACCACCTACCTCTGATGTCTGGATGTCTGGATCCTTCTCTGTGAGGGTGCTTTATACAGGTTACATTGTCTACATCAGTTTCCCCTAGGTAGACCTCTCCCACCACATCAATTACCTGCAGATTCCACCCATTGAGCATATCAGGATGTGTATATTGTTGTGTCCTCACTGCCCACTGCAGGTCAGCACTTAGAATTTCCTGTTTGACCCTCATTTACTTCTGGGACACTTCTTGGTTGCCCCTAATTGCTCCTAACTGGCTAGTGCTGAAGGCACTGAGATCGGCCCTGATTTCTGCATAAGTGGTTGAACACAGCTCAAAAAGTCATTAATTTGGATCTGTTTTCACTTCAAAGCTATAGCTTTTGCCATGGCACCCTCCTCTTCTCACTGCCTTTGCCGTGGCAATGCTTTGCCTTCGCAGAGAACATTGACACATAATTATAGAAAGTAATGAAGGCACGCAATGTGATTGATGGTGCTATATTGGATGGGAAAACGTTTTGGACCATTAATTGTCAAGGAGTCAAGGAAGCAGCTCAGGACTGTCAACACAGGAAATGAGTGGAATTTATCTCCTGGTGAGTGTGTCTGGGGAGAGAGGCTCAGTGTGAGGACCAGGAGAGCTCAATTGGTGTGGTTTGGTACATGGGAAGAGCAGGTTTGGTACATTGGGAGTGCAGGCTTGGGACATGGGAAGTGCAGTCGGATTACCTTTTAGTATATAATTTAATTGAATTTGATACTTTCTGTGAATGATCATCATCACTGGCATCATCACTGCTTAGACAAGTTTCAAGTTTTATTGTCACATGCACGAGTACAGTGACATGCTTAACTTACYAGCCCTTCCCAACAATTCAGTATTATATATCTAAAATAGTATAACTAGAAAAATAAAACAAACTCGAGAAATAAGAAGCAAAGAAAATTAAACAGGAGAGTGTCAGCTACATACAGGTTCAATGCCAATACCACATTTACAGTGTGCTGGGATAGTTGAAGTAGATATGTACATGTAGGTAGGAATTAGTCAAACGTGACTGGTAACAGGATTAATTAGAGTAGTAGTAGTAGTAGTAGTAGTAAACAATATAGCAGTGCTGAAAAGTGACTCGTAGCAGGAATATATACTGTAAATACTATGGTAATATACTAATGGTCATATCAACATGTAAACAGGAGTAAAAGTGACCAGTAGCAGGATAAACAGATAGATACTAATGGTAATAGCAATCAATAATCAATGAACGGCAGTGTAATGGTAGTTATGAATCCAAATGAAATGTAAATGACACTACAGAGATAGAAACAGACCATCATGGTTTAGTCGACTGGTGTGTGTGTGCGTGTGTGTGTCTGTGTGTGAGAGCGAGTGTGTATGTATGTGTCCATAGGAGAGAGATTTACAGTATATGAATGTTTTCTTAATGCTGTCCAGAATAAAGAATAGTTCAAGTACTGCTACGCTATAATGCTATACCATGACTCTACCTTAATCTAACGATCCTAATGTATGAGAAGCATGGAGTCTACAGAAAGTTCTTATTGGAATTGTAGAACAGTTCTCTATCAACACAGTAAATGCAGAAGATTCTTTGGTCTTTGGAACTAAAGATTCTTCTTTGTTTTTGATATTCTATGTGAGCTCAAAGACACTTTGCTAAATAGATGAGACTGTTTCATGATCAATACACAAGAAGCCAAATCACTGAAGAGGATCTAGCTGCCAAGTGCTTTTTCATTAGAGACTCTATGTTCAAAAGTCCCCGTTTTTAAAAAAGTTATCTAATTCAGGTCTCATATATGATTAAATTCACATAAATAGAATGAATAGAACGAGAGTTCCATTCAAGTCAATGATTTGTGCGTTACTATTCATTCCATTTCTATGCATTTACTCCTATCGGATAGGCGAAATTCATTTGAAAAACTGGGCCCAGAGATCCATAAGTATTTCAGACATAACTTTGTTCATATGTGACCGCCCGGCTCGAATCGTTCTTATGTAGCAAAATTTGAAATTGTGTTTTTTTACATTGGATAAAAGTAGACTCAGAGGTAGAAAATTGTATARCATACACTACAGTTGATGAACAATAGGAAAGTAATTCTGCTTTGAAATTTGATAAACTTGTAACCTCACTTTTGAGATAATGTCCCTTGGGTGTTTTGGTAAACCTACTGGAGAGCTCTTCTTTGTCTACACCCATTCAGCATCGTTCACACCCTCTTAAGCCGCAGCCCCACCCATCTCTTTAAGGTTTTTATACTARGTCTATCGACAGTTGTCGCAAGTGACATCATGAACATTCTATTGTCGTTTGACATTAAACTAGTCATTGTCGTTATGAAGTATAAACAAAAAAACTACAGGCTACTATGACATCAGCAGCCTGGTGATCCAAAATAGCATAAGTAGTGTATTTTAACACAAATTAACCAGGCAACTAAAACCAACTTTCTAAACAATATTTAGGTTAGTTTCTAGCTTGTTAGCTAGCTAGAAAATGTTAAGTTAGCTGGCTAGCCAGTTAAAATGACTATGTCATATAGCTGACAATGTCTTCAATTTAGCTAATTTGTCTTCATTATTACAGAAAAATAAACTCAGAACAAGATCATTATTTAGACGTTAATGCGAGCCAATTACAGAAAATAGATTACGGTTGTCAGTGTGACAAAATAAAAGCATGGCATTCTACCAGAGAATTTCTTAACTTGGGCAGTGTCTCYTTGGTCTAATGTTATATCCTAATTAGATTTTGGTGCAGGTCATGTTCTTCACAATACTGTCTCTGGTAAACACATACTACATCAACGTTTATGTGTCACATGCACAGGATACAGAAGGTGTAGTGAAATGGTTACTTGCATAGTGGAGTCTTTTGTTTAGACATGTAGCTAGCTAGCTAAACAATGAACCATAATCCCTACTCATAACTTTACTACCCTGCATGAATCTGCAGGTAGCTAACCAGCAAGTTTCAATGTTCGCTTGCTAGCTAACATTAGGCTATAACTAGCAAAGTAAAGGCCCTGAGATACGAATAATATTACTACACATATCATACACGTAATGTTAGCTAACGAGCCAGCCAGCTAACYTTGGCTAGCTAACAGTACACTTTAACTTAAAATGAAAATAACTTTCTGACAAAATTAGAAACTTAAAATATCTGAAAATGTAGCTAGCTAGYCTATCTTACCCATATACAGTTYAAGTTGGAAGTTTACATACACTTAGGTTGGAGTCATTAAAACTCGTTTTTCAACCACTCAGCAAATTTCTTGTTAAAAAACTATAGTTTGGCAAATCGGTTAGGACATCTACTTTGTGCAAGACACAAGTAATTCTTCCAACAATTGTTTACAGACAGATTATTTCACTTATAACTCACTGTATCACAATTCCAATGGGTCAGAAGTTTACATACACTAAGTTGACTGTGCCTTTAAAAAGCTTGGAAAATTCCAGAAAATGATGTCATGGCTTTAGAAGCTTCTGATAGGCTAATTGATATAATTTGAGTCAATTGGAGGTGTACCTGTGGATGTATTTCAAGGCCTACCTTCAAATTCAGTCCCTCTTTGCTTGACATCATGGGAAAATCAAAAGAAATCAGCCAAGACCTCAGAAAAACTATTGATAGTGTGAATTTTTACTCTGATTAAATGTCAGGAATTGTGAAAAACTGAGTTTAAATGTATTTGGCTAAGGTGTATGTAAACTTCTGAGTTCAACTGTACATGGATGGACACTTCTACCTCTCTGTCACGGATGCCATGGTTACCCTTAGTTTGAAGATGGAATCCGGAGACAGGTGTTTTAAACAACAGCCTTTTGMGTTTTCTCTTTTCGACTCCCTCTGCATATTTGCAATCAAACGCCAGAATTTTCTCTATCTTCTTAGCTACTATCATACTCTAATTCCAGCGGGCATTCCACTGATTTRAAAACTCGGTCCTCCAGAGAGTGGAGAGCAACATTTTTGCAGTTCTACTACGTGATATCTTTCAAAAAAGCCACGTTGGAAAGGATTACTTTCACATACTGACCAGTTGATGTTATAGACAGAAACGTGCTCCTCATCTCTCGGCATGTTCAGCCCATCCTTTATCTCAGCCAATCATGGCTAGTAGGAAGGTTACAGACTTTTTCCATAGCAAAAACAACTAGGCTCGTATTTTAACCAATTTATTCGTATTTACAGATGGCGTACAGGTTTGTTATTAAGGCACATTAAAGTTCACGTGATCCAGAAGGCATTTTGCCCAAAAACGCATTTTGAGTTAAAAAATAAGAAGTTTACTTTCAAATGCCTCTCATGTGAAGAAGTGACGCGCAACATACGGCTAGTTTCCTGAAATTAGTCACATATAGATTTTTCTTGTTCTGAATTCAGACAAATCTAGAAAGAGATTCTTACCATAACAAATATGCATTGTTTGTGGCTTTACTGCAATTGAGGTGTGAGTTTTAATATCCCATTGTGTCATGGATTTCCTAATGCCTGTAGAAGTGACTCAGAGTCGTTGGTGACATGGGTCATTGATGATGTGAAGAGACACACATTTTCTCCATCATGCTCCTTTCCCATTATTCAACCCCAGGAATTCCTGAGTCATGGGAGGACGTGTGAGCCAATGATACTCTCTCATGTTACCCTGTTGATAAATTACCCCATCAAAGGTGATGATAGCCACCGTCGGTCGTCYGTCCAGGTGGATATTCAAGCCGAACACAAATGTCTCTCTGAGCAGAGGCATTTTCACCGCTGCAAGATGAAAGATGATGTTGAAGTCTGTCTATGTTTCCAATATAGCAGTCCTATGACTAAGCATCGAAGGCCAAGTGGAGGGGGGGGGGGGGGTCTAAGCTTGCTGACAGGATACATACAACAAATCAAAGCTGTCCCATTTCGTAGAAACTATACAAGTATGGATCCTTTTATACTGATGTTGTCCGGAAGACAGTGGAAAAACATTACTGCTTTCGTTGTAGACATGATGAGAGAATCTTTGAATGAGAGGACTATTGCGCCCTTGAAAACAGTAGCAAAGGAGGCCTTTTCTGGCTCATAACCCGAGTAAGTGATTCTCTAGACCCAGCGAGAGAGACTGACTGTGCACTTCTGCTCCAGCCATTAAATAAAGACAGTGGTGAAGAAGTGTTTTTCCTGCTACAGTATTTATGTTAATATAGAGTCGAGACCACACTAAGCCATTTGGTGACCTATGTGTGCATTTTGTATTTATTAAGGATCCCTATAACACTTTTCACAACACATTGTGCTCCCGCAGACCATTACTCTATTATCACATACTGTATCTAATAATACAAAATCCATGTGTACGTGTGTAGAGTGCGTCTCATCATTTGTATGTGTAAGAGTGTCTGTGCCTGTGTCTCTTCACAGTCCCCGATGTTCCTTAAGGTGTATTTTTATCTGTTTTTTTAAAATCTGATTCTACTGCTTGCATCAGTTACCTGATGTGGAATAGAGGTCCATGTAGCTATGGCTCTACATAGTACTGTGCACCTCCCATAGTCTGTTCTTGATTTGGGGATTGTGAAGAGACCTCTGGTGGCATGTCTTGTGGGGTAGGTATGGGTGTCCGAGCTGTGTGCTATTATTTTAAACAGACACCTCGCTGCATTCAGCATGTCAACACTTCTTGCTGTCACGACGTGGCCCTTTTGGGTGTATATCATMCCCCCCCCCTCTCTCTCACTCTCTCTCTCACATCAGGTTTTACAACGGTTATAAATACCTGGTAGAAACTGCCATGCAGTATTGAGGGAGAGAGTCTATGGAGAACAAATCCCCAAAATGGGAGAATATTTTTTTTAAATTTTTTTTTTTAAGAATGTGGGAATGGTCCGTGAACACTTTAAACTTCTTATGGCTGCAATCCCGTTAACGGGATCGATATGACAACAGCCAGTGAAAGTACAGAATCCAAATTCAAACAACAGAAATCTCATAATTAAAATTCCTCAAGCATACACGTATTTCACACCATTTTAACGATACACTTCTTGTTAATCGCACCACAGTGTCCGATTTCAAAAAGGCTTTACAGCGAAAGCACCACMAACGATTATGTTAGGTCCCCGCAAAATCACAGAAATTCACAGCCATTTTTCCAGCCAAAGACAGGAGTCACAAAAAGCAGAAATAGAGATAAAATGAATCACTAACCTTTAATGATCTTCATCAGATGACACTCATAGGACTTCATGTTACACAATACATATATGTTTTGTTCGATAAAGTTCATATTTATATCCAAAAACCTCAGTTTACATTGGCGCCATGTTCAGAAATCCAAAATATCCGGAGAAATTGCAGAGAGCCACGTCAAATAACATAAATACTCATCATAAACTTTGATGAAAGATACATGTTTCACATAGAATTAAAGATACACTTGTTCTTAATGCAACCGCTGTGTCAGATTTCAAAAAAGCTTTAGGGCAAAAGCACAATATTCAATAATCTGAGAACAGTGTTCAGCCACAAAAGGAAGCCATACAGTTACCCGCCAAATTGTGCAGTCAACAAAACTCATAAATAGCATTATAAATCTTCACTTACCTTTACTGATCTTTGTCGGAATGCACTCCCAGGACTCCCACTTCCACAAGAAATGTTATTTTGTTCGGTAATGTCCATCATTTATGTCCAAATAGCTATTTTTGTTAGCGTGTTTGGTAAACAAATCCAAAGTCAGGAAGCGCGTTCACTAAAAGCAGACGAAATGTCAAAAAGTTCCGTAACAGTCAGTAGAAACATATCAAACGATGTATTGAATCAATCTTTAGGATGTTTTTAACATAAATCTTCAATAACGTTCCAACRGGAGAATTCCATTGTCTTCAGAAGTGCGATGGAACAGAGCTCCCTCTCATGTGAACGCGCATGGTCAGAGCATGGTCAGCTCATGATAGACCTTACTCATTCCCGTCTCCTTCGGCCCCACTTCACAGTTGAAGCATCAGACAAGGTTCTACAGACTGTTGACATCTAGTGGAAGCCGTAGGAAGTGCAAACAAACCCATATCCCACTGTGTATTCGATAGGCGAAGAGTTGAAAACCTACAAACCTCAGATTTCCCACTTCCTGGTTGGATTTCTTTCTCAGGTTTTTGCCTGCCATATGAGTTCTGTTATACTCACAGACATCATTCAAACAGTTTTAGAAACTTCAGAGTGTTTTCTATCCAATACGAATGATAATATGCATATATAAGCAACTGGGACTGAGGAGCAGGCAGTTTACTCTGGGCACCTTTTCATCCAAGCTACTCAATACTGCCCCTGCAGCCATAAGAAGTTTTTAAGGGACAGTCATGTTGAGTGTGTTTCATTTGGTGATCTCATGAAGGACAGGAAACACACACAACTGTATATCTTAAAGTCTACATTTCCCAGCTGCCAGGTTTATGTCTGAATGCCGTATAAGATTAATGAATACTTTTGAAAAGATAATGTGATTTAGTCTTCTAAATGAGAATTGGATGTTTATGGTAACTTATGCACAGTCAGTAGCCACGCCCAGGTGGGCACAAACATGATGAGATGGCACCTTTTCTAGCCAAGTATAATAGCCCCCGTGACGCAAACCACGGTGTAAGCTAAGGTTGCAAATGGTTGAACTTCTAAGACCATAAAATATGGAGCTTGCGCAACATGTTGAAATGGTTAAGGCCAGGGAGACCAGACAGCGTGTAGTGTTGGCTACACGGCTGAAAATCCTAGACATAGAATTACTAGTCTGCAGCTGGGTATTACGTAAGTCTAGTACGAGAATACCYTCAACTGCGGAAGCATCTTTATACCGACAACTGCGGAAGCATCTATTCTATGCAACGGCCATCTGTACGCCTGACGAATCCATTACAACAGACACTATCCAGAGCCGCTGAGAAAGCGACAACTACAAAAGACATTGGCAATTCTGGGGAAGTTAACCAGAGACTCTCTGATGAACTGACTCTCCAGCAGATGGACCGGTGATTCCAACAGAGAAGACAACAACGACATACGGATGTAAATATATACATTGCAATTATTTTGAATGAGTGGCCGTTCATGTGCAAAGGATTAGCATTTCAATGAATATAATTATGAACTGTGTGTGGTGAATACATTTTGTCTTTCCATCTTTTTATCTGTCCCACCCCTATCCATTGTCTACCAAGCCGTCATACCGGTTTAGCCCACTAGGGACTTATCAATGCATTGTGTTAGTAACCAATAAATATATTGTTTGTTTATATATTTCTGTGATTTGTTTAGTTAGTTAGTAAATAAATAATTGAGCCATTTAGTATATCGCTGATTCATTCTGGAAACTTGGGTTTGTGCAGATATCCAAAGATTTGCGACATTCAGTAATGAGAACTGATGAGGAAATAATAATACATTAATACAAGACTGTACTCGATAAGATATGAAAATATCTGAAGAGTCGATTCGGAAAATAGAGATTCTATACATATCTTCCCGTTATGCCCCGACTTCCTASTTAATTAAAGTGTACATGATTAGTTTAATCACGTAATAATAATTACACATAGAATTTATTTGATAAAATAACAGTCTTCACCTTTAATGATAGTCACAGACACGACATTGCAAAAACAAGTAACGGTGACTAACCCCATTCTGTATAAATTTGCGCAACCAACGAGGCTGCAATGAAAACTAATGGGACTGTAGTGATTGACTTGGCATCAAAATCCGGGGTGCGATCTACATTTCTATTCAAGCGTTGATTGACATGGTAATGACCCGATAGTATTGGAGAAAAGTTTTAAAAAACGGACCCCTCTGACGCTGTATGTTAAATTGTGACATGACATAACGTACTCATTCTGTGTCATACAGCCTCTTTTCACCAGGTGTAGCGCTTCTCTCGCATATTAAAAACAAGGGACAGAGTAAGGGYGATACCTAGTGTAAAGGGTTCCGTCTATCGAATCTGGTATCAGGATAAAATGTGATTCAGAGTCACCGAATATACTTTAAGTATTTTTATTTAACACAAGKGATAAATGGTAAATTTTCGTATATACGGGTTCACTGTATCACCACGCAGGGTAAAGCAGAGAACTGACTGAAATAGTACAGACATCTTCCTTAGCGTGGTTTAAACTTGCTAGCCTATCGGTGGTGCCCAGGCTGGTCCCAGCCTCACAGCACACAGGATCCAGATATCCGGAAGTGTTTGTTGTGAAGTTTGAGCTGAGTTGTCGGTGGCTACACATTCCTCAATTCCTGTTTTCTTGTTATTCAGCATTTTTCCATCTTGTCTCAACCTTCTGGTTAGCACTGTCGACACCCTAGATTAGCAACAGCTTTTCTGCAGTCACGCTATGTTTTGTGATTAACATGTCCTATTTCTATAAGGCATATATTTTTATTAAAAAGAGAACAAAACCATTCTTCACACTAGWCAATTGTACAACTGAATTTATTCATTTTTTTGCGTCATTACTGCAAGCCATCATGACTCTCAAAAGCGGAGACAGCCGCTATTTACTTCTGAAGATAACTTTAGCGCCACCCTAAAAACCTGATTCAAATTCGACACAAACCTTCAAATAGGTATGTAATGACACATTATGTAAACTCTTTATAGTGTTTTATTTACATTTTAGAGATGAAAAGTTGGACAGATCGGGTGGAAAAAAAGCAGTTTCCCCACACGGCATGTCGCCCCCTTTCACTATCACGCAGTAGGTTTTGCTTCCCCACCCGCCATTTGTAAAAAGACCCGACAGAGCTCATTGCCTTCTTCAATCATGCAGAGACGGGCAGCATGAAGGCCTCGTCATTGATTTTGCTGGAAAGGGGAGAAATTGTGCTTTACAATAGTATTCATATTACAGTTTATCTGGAAATATTACGATTTTTGGGCACTAAAATAAGGTCAATTGCACGGAACAGTGCCATGTACAAAAGTGTGTTAGTTACCGTTATTGATGTACCATTAGAAACAGCTCATACAAGTAATCACAAACTGTCTACCAACCAGAAGAAAATGGAAGGACGCAAAACGTTTTCTATGTTATGCAATGCTTATCCTTGGTAAGAGGAACACTGTTGTCTTTAAGCTTTGAAAATCACTGTTCTGGTACTATAAAAAAGGGAAGTGTGAGGGCACCTTGTCTCTATTTGGGGTCCTTCCTGTCGACACTTTGAAGAGCAGCACTACAAACAGCTCACCTCAATCTTCTCATACCAAACAGAGACGTAAAAGAAAGTAAGTCAAGAACTACTGAACTAAATCAAATCAAATGTATTTATATAGCCCTTCTTACATCAGCTGATATCTCAAAGTGCTGTACAGAAACCCAGCCTAAAACCCCAAACAGCAAGCAATGCAGGTGTAGAAGCACTATTGTTTCATGGAAGAGAAAAGGAGTTAAAAAATGTTGCTAACTGCCGCTAGCCATTGAAGAGCACACCACTGTCAATCATAATCATTGCACTTGCAGTTTTTACACAATTTTTTTTTCTGTTGTATAATTAAGGCAATTAAGACGAGCCTTTTTTTTGCCTGTATGCTATTGTAGCACATGGGGATATGTGAAACTTACTCCTCAGCCTGAAGTGTCGACACTTGCGCCACCAAATTGTTAACTTTTCGGTTGCCTCTGACTGTTAAGGCGCTTTGGGAGGGCAGTCACGCTGTGCTTGCAAGGCAGACATCCTGGGTTCTGGCCTGCGCCGAATCAGGAGGAAGCGGTGTGCCTTGACGTAGAGCTGCACTCAAAGCTGGGGTCGCTGTGGAGTAAGTTTCGGGGGTGAATGTAACACATGGGGATGTGTGAAAGTAGTTAGGTTTCCATTGAACCAGGTTTATTTGGCAAAATAAATGTTACATTGCGACATGTGTAATGGAAACGGCATCTAAAAAATAAATATTCTAAAGAAAATCACTAGATAAGTTAATGGAAACATAGCTACTTACTAGTCAGCCTAAAGTGCCGCCACTTGTGCTGCCAAATTGTAAACTCTTTGGTGGTGCTGACTGGTAAGACGCTTTATAGGGGTGGTCATGTCTGTTAGCAAGGCAGAGGTCCTGGGTTCAAGCCTTGGTGTGAGTCGAACCACGATGTACTTGCTAAGCAAGCAGTGTGCTATTACCACATGCTAGCTCACTAGCTTAATATTTTAACTATAGCTTTGGCTTTACATCAGCTTTACCAGTCATACAACCCCCCAATTCGCTACAGGCATGTTCGGTCTCTTTTTTTTGTTGTTGAGTTTATCATGGCTTATTATGGCAGTGTAGGACATCAAACTGTGATGGAAGACTCACATTACTGTAGGTTTTATTGCTGTGTGAAAACCCAAATGATTTAATGACCTCGTTTTGAGTTTCTCTAAACTCCACTGTGTCATAGGAAGGTAACAGGGAAGCTAACTTCAACTGCCTGAAACAGCTGCTCTTTTGAATTACAGGAAATATGAAGGGGAAATTAACATTAATTCATTCATTGAGAACTAATTGCCAGGATCATCACATTTCATAATGATATCAAACGTACATTTGAATTACAAATTTGCTTGTTGACAGATTGGCAACCTTGTTTTTTTATGAGGTGTAGCCTCATGTGTAGTCTATATGATCATGCACAATGTKGTTTTTTTGCATACCTCTAATTCCATTTGACAATATCACAAAACGCCGTAAGCAGATGACACTCTCCGGTACTGGTTTTAATACTGTACTGGTTTTTACTATAGCGCTGTTAGCCTTTTTACTAGACACCCTTTTCTCACACTGATGAAGGCACACCAAGCCACACCAGGTTGTTTGCAGTATTTGAAATGCTTTGATCTATCCATGACTATAGGAGTTATTTTGTGCATTAGAGAAACTCACTTAGCTCAGAACGACGTCACCAATGTACTGTACATAGATAGACCTTAGAGAGTGCATCTCTGAGTCACTTCTCTACAGGATGTCTGGGTTACCCCATGTCAACATGTAGGCTTGACTTCATGAGGCTCACTACAGCTCAATAAGGCCCCTGGAAGGCGCATGACACCTGGGTCATGTGACCATGCTCTCACTAAAGGAGGCCTAATTAAAAGAGTGCTAAATCCCCAAACAAGGTCTTCATAATGCACGTTTCCAATCACAATGAGGTAAACAGCACGCATTGCAGCTCTTTTCACATCATCTCAATGAAGACTGGGGTAATTATTAAAGAGGCCAGCTGTAATTAAAATAAATCCATTGATTTATGGTGAACCCACCTCCAGACTTCATATTCTTATACGAGGAGCAAGCACAGGGTGCACTATTAGTAAAAGAAAAGCATTCAAGCTAAGGAACAGTATTGGTTTGGCAGGGCAGATGGTAAGGATGGTCTATACTCTTTTTTTAAATGTATTTTTATTTAACCTTTATCGAACCAGGGGCTGTAGTGACGCCTCTAGCACTGAGATGGAGTGCCTTAGACCGCTGRGCCACTCGGGAGCCTCTACAGGAAAACATACTTCTCGAAGCAGGTGGAATGGACATATTGAATTGCAGACATTTATTTACTTAACCTTCGTTTTGACAGGGATGTCAGATGAGCCCTGCACACATATATCAAACATATACAATATAGACAAAACATTTAAAGAAAAACAGACATAGGTCTCAAATAATTACTCTGAACTGGAACATCTAATTTCAGTGAGCAGGGCATAAAGAGAAAAGTTTAGTTGAATACATTTCTGAGCTGGAAATGTCACAAAATCCATCCTCTTTCCTCTCCTTTTTTTATTTCACCTTTATTTAACCAGGTAGGCAAGTTGAGAACAAGTTCTCATTTACAAATTGCGACCTGGCCAAGATAAAGCAAAGCAGTTCGACACATACAACAACACAGCGTTACACATGGAGTAAAACAAACATACAGTCAATAATACAGTAGAAAAATAAAAAAATAAAAATAAGTATGTACAATGTGAGCAAATGAGGGGAGGTAAAAGGCAAAAAAAGGCCATGGTGGCGAAGTAATACAATATAGCAAGTAAAACACTGGAATGGTAGATTTGCAGTGGAAGAAATGTGCAAAGTAAAGATAGAAATAATGGGGTGCAAAGGAGCAAAATAAATAAATAAATACAGTAGGGGGAGAGGTAGTTGTTTGGGCTAAATTATAGATGGGCTATGTACAGGTGCAGTAATCCTGTGACTGCTCTGACGGCTGGTGCTTAAAACTTCTTGTGGGCAGGGGCCAGCATTTTCACTTTCGAAAAAATAGCATGCAAAAATTCAACTGCCTGCTACTCATCCCCAGAAGATAAGATATGCATATTATTAGTAGATTTGGATAGAAAACCCTCTGAAGTTTCTAAAACTGTTTGAATCATATCTGTGAGAATAACAGAACTTATGTAGCAGGCAAAACCCTGAGGACAAACCATTCAGAATTAGTATTTTTTTTGATGTCACTGTCTTTTCAATTCGATTTTTTAGAGACACCAGATTTCTATTGACTTGCTTGCAGTTCCTACCGCTTCCACTGGATGTCACCAGTCCTTGGAAATTGGTTGAGGTAATTCCTTTGTGTACTGAAGAAGTAGGGCTATCGTACGAAAAAAGTTGCGTCAGTTTGTTTTCTTTTGTATTGGACACAGATCATCCCGTCTTCAAATTGATCGATTATTAACGTTTAAAAATACCTAACGTTCTATTACAAAATTAGTTTGAAATGTTTTGGTAAAGTTTACATGTAACTTTTGATATATTTTGTGGAGAAGTGGCGATAGTTGGAAGCTGTGTTATTCTGGATGAAACGGTCCAAATAAATTGACATTTTGGATATATATCGACGGAATTAATCGAACAAATGGACCATTTGTGATGTTTATGGGACATATTGGAGTGCAACAAAATAATTTGTCAAAGGTAAGGCATGATTTATATTTTATTTCTGCGTTTTGTGTCGTGCTTGCAGGGTTGAAATATGCTACTCTCTCTTTGTTGACATTGTGCTGTCATCAGATAATAGCATCTTATGCTTTCGCCGAAAAGCCTTTTTGAAATCTGACTGGCTGGATTCACAACGAGTGTAGCTTTAATTTGGTATCTTACATGTGTGATTTAATGAAAGTTTGATTTTTATATCATGTTATTTGAATGTACCTCACTGTATTTTCCCTGGCTATTGGCCGGTGGACGTTTGCATCCCACCTGCCCAGAGAGGTTTAAAGCTAGTGAGGGAGATAAGTGTTTCCAGTTTCAGAGATTTTTGTAGTTCATTCCAATCATTGGCAGCAGAGAACTGGAAGGAGAGGCGGCCAAAGGAAGAATTGGTTTTGGGAGTGACCAGAGAGATATACCTGCTGGAGCGAGTGCTACAGGTGGGTGCTGCTATGGTGACCAGCGAGCTGAGATACTCGTTGGCGACGAGTATGAAGCGAGGGCCAGCCAACGAGAGCGTACAGGTTGCAGTGGTGGGTAGTATATGGGGCTTTGGTGACAAAATGGATGGCACTGTGATAGACTGCATCCAATTTATTGAGTAGGGTATTAGAGGCTATTTTGTAAATGACATCGCCGAAGTCGAGGATCGGTAGGATGGTCAGTTTTACAAGGGTATGTTTGGAAGCATGAATGAAGGATGCTTTGTTGCGAAATAGGAAGCCAATTCTAGATTTAACTTTGGATTGGAGATGTTTGATGTGAGTCTGTAAGGAGAGTTTACAGTCTAACCAGACACCTAGGTATTTGCGCTCCAGCAGGTATATCCACATATTCTAAGTCAGAACTGTCCAGAGTAGTGATGTTGGACYGGCGGGCAGGTGCAGGCAGCGATTGGTTGAAGAGCATGCATTTAGTTTCACTTGTATTTAAGAGCAATTGGAGGCCATGGAAGGAGAGTTGTATGGCATTGAAGCTCATCTGGAGGGTTGTTAACACAGTGTCCAAAGAAGGGCCAGAAGTATACAGAATGGTGCTGTCTGCGTAGAGGTGGATAAGAGACTCACCAGCAGCAAGAGCGACATCATTGATGTATACCAGGAAGAGAGTTGGTCCAAGAACTGAACCCTGTGGCACCCCCATAGAGACTGCCAGAGGCCCGGACAACAGGCCCTCCGATTTGACACACTGAACTCTATAAGAGAAGTAGTTGGTGAACCAGGCGAGGCAATCATTTGAGAAACCAAGGCTATCGAGTCTGCCGATGAGGATGTGGTGATTGACAGAGTCGAAAGCCTTGGCCAGGTCAATGAATACGGCTGCACAGTATTGTTTTTTATCGATGGCGGTTAGGATATCGTTTAGGACCTTGAGCGTGGCTGAGTTGCACCCATGACCAGCTCTGAAACCAGATTGTATAGCGGAGAAGGTATGGTGAGATTCGAAATGGTCGGTAATCTGTTTGTTGACTTTGCTTTCGAAGACCTTAGCAAGACCTCCTACCCAGGTCTATTTGAAGATTTGTCTTTGTTAAGTGGTCTCCATCTGTTTCTGTTATTGCAGATGTAGAGACTATCCATCTTCAATGTTTTAGTCTGTCATTTCTAAAGAGTTATTTTCAAATGTTTAACACACAGGTGTTTCTAATCACTTTTCTTATCACCAACAAGAGTGTATTGAAGTACTGAAAATAAGGATAATAATGATAGCTACAAATTATGGTGGTGACAAGCAAACCTGTCTCTTCAACATGTCCTTTGATTGTTTCATACACMAACAAGAAAATCCATAGACTTGGGCTCTAGTGTAAAATAACAAGACACCCACTTTTACTTGTTCTCAGTGCAATTGATCCAAGTAAGAGCAGAAATAATTTTCAGTTCAAATACTCGTTGCAATAGAGAAGATGGAGAGGCTGTCTGAGGAATAGACCTGTTATGGAGATGGGATGGGAGAGTCCTCAGAGGAGTYAATCAGACAGTCAACCAGCCAGCCCCAGCAATCATCTCTGGTGACTCAGCCAGGTCCCCTCGCTGCTCGGGTGTGATAGAGATGTTATTACATAGCCTGACCTTTAACCTCTCCCAGCAGGCTCTGTTATCCAGACCTGCTGGTCGAAATTACACTCGACTTCTCCAGCCAGACATGATGTATAATTTGGCAGGTGAATACAGAGGTTTTGGTGTTCAGGGTAGGAGTAACTTAGCTAATCAGGTTTTTGACTGTCTATGGTATATGGACTTTATATTATTGAACCAAATATTATGCTGCTCATTGAGGATACTGAAATGGGGATGTATTGACTCTGTCGTATGTCCATCATTACAGACCTCTTTACATGAAGAMAAATATACCCGAGTCTCTCCACAAATAGGGTAATAGTTTCACAAAATTTGAGAATGATTTATCCATCCCACAGTAACACGTGGGATAAACATTATCCCCCATATTAACCTGCCTCTCACTGCAATGAGGTGAGTAATATGAATAAATGCATGTCAATAGAATAATATATCAACACTTTCCATGGATTCTATKATAACTCAYTAGTGGGTTCAATTCCCAGGACCACCCATACGTAAAATGTATGCAAGCATGACTGTAAGTCGCTTTGGAAAAAAGTGTCTGCTAAATGGCATATATTATATATTATATTTTACTGTAACATAGCTAGCAACTGATAAATGCACCATATGTCCATTTGCTACAAATGTCAATTGCACCATACTCCCCAGTAGCTAAAAATATCGATTGAATATGAGGTGTATGTTTTAGCTGACAAAGCTGTAGACCGACCTGAGAGTTGTCTGTACTGACTTCAGTATGCTGCTTCAGCTGACCCAGGAGATAATAAACAAAGCTCCCGTGTTCCATCAGCATATTGTGACTGTCGGGATTGGTTGATGACGGTGAGCCTGTGAGGCTGGGTGCCCCAGGTGTGGCTGGCCCCTGGCTGTGTGTGGAACTGGCTCAGATGAGATGACAGACCTGATCAGGGGCTAATGTCACAGTCACCGGGCCCCTCACTGGCTCCAGGTCATATCTAGACTAGGATGGAGACCTCCTCTGGACAGCCACAGGATGATGAGCAAACCTCTTACACCTGTCACAGCAGCGTCCGGTGAACAAGCATACTGGAGGTATGAAAACAATACCACAAACTCCTTTCATTTTATTTATGGCTTTAATACAGAGATGAGCTTTTCCCTCTCTGGTTCCCTTTGGAGCACATGAAGCAGACAAACAGGATTTTAAAATGTTCCGGCAAATTAAATTCCTGATGCGAAGAAGACAATGACCCATAACCGCAAGATTGAACCACTGTCAGAGTGCCTGTAGAATAGTCTTTCCTGTAGAAGCTACAGATTTAGTAGATAATGTGTTCAGCTAATTGGAAGAGGAAATCACAAAGCTTAATGTGTGAGCGGCTTTATGAGGTGTGAACCTCATGTGCCTAAGCGAGTGTGCTAGAAAGTGTGTGAGTAAGGAAAATGGTTGCAAATGCCAGAGTCGATGTGTGTCTGCGAGCAGGAGTTGTGACAGAGAGAGTATTCACTTTTGCCCAGATATGGGATATTCTTTTAAAAATAAAATCACAAATATCTAGTTTATTTTTTGTCCTATCATGATGGAACGGTGCCAWCCCTATATCTTAGACTCCCACCTGAGTGACCCACCCACTAAGAAGAAGTCCTTATCCGTTTTATAGGCTCACTGCAAGTAGCCAACGCAGACAAGACAYAAAGGTGAATGTGGTCAGAGACCCGCTAAAGCAGCACGGCCCCCTTAAGAGTCTGAGCCTGATTGGCAGGGTAGGTCCAAATGCCAAAGCCCCTGGATGGGTGAGCATAATATACAAGGATTTCTTATCCAAGCGCCATCAGCTTGGACTAGATATTGGTTAATCAAATTGTGCCGTTCTTGCTTAATTTGGAATGCCTTCTTAAACAGCAACTGCATACAAGCTTCACCATCAAGTCTTCATTTGAGTTGGGCTCTGAGGATGGAACAATGTTGAAGTGTGGTGTGGTGTGTGTGTGTGTGTTGTGTGTGTGGTGTGTGTGTGTGTGTTGTGTGTGTGTGTGTGTTGTGTGTGTGTGTGTGTGTGTGTGGTGTGTGTGTGTGTGTGTTGTGTGTGTGTGTGTGTGTGTGTTCTGTAAAAAAATGTTTTTGATTCTACTGCAGCCTTGTTATAGTAACAATCTTCGTAGAAGTGCTTATCATTATTACGCATATAATTAGTCAATTGTGGGAATAAATTAAGATTTGCAAGAATTTTTTATATATATATAAAAATATATATAACTAGATGCAGTACAACTGAGGGGAAGGCGTTCAAAATGCTGTTGGCTGCGAATCTGGCTCTGTACTGTAGGTGGCACCATGTGCTCTTTTTAACCTCTCTTGGGTAGGGGGCAGTATTTTCACATCCGGATGAAAAGCGTGCCCAGAGTAAACTGCCTGCTACTCAGGTCCAGATGCTAGGATATGCATATTATTAGTAGATTTTGATAGAAAACACTCTGAAGTTTCTAAAACTGTTTGAATGATGTCTGTGAGTATAACAGAACTCATATGGCAGGCAAAAACCTGCGAAAATAATCCAACCAGGAAGTGGGAAATCTGAGGTTTGTAGTTTTTCAACTCTTTTCCTTTCCAAGATACAGTGGAACTGGGGTCATATTGCACTTCCTAAGGCTTCCACTAGATGTCAACAGTCTTTAGAACCTTGTTTGAGGCTTCTACTGTGAAGTGGAAGCGAATGAGAGGGGAATGAGTCAGAGGTCTGCCAGAGAGCCACGAKCTGACCAGGCGCTTTCACGTGAGAGAGTTAGCTTACATTCCATTMCATTTCTGAAGACAAAGGAATTCTCCGGTTGGAACATTATTGAAGATATATGTCAAAAACATCCTAAAGATTGATTCTGTACATCGTTTGGCATATTTCTACGGACTGTAACGGTACTTTTAGACTTTTCGTCTGCACCTAGTGATTGCGCGTCATGAATTTTGATTACTGGGCTAAACGCACYAACAAAAAGGAGGTATTTGGACATAAATGATGGACTTCATCGAACAAAACAAACATTTATTGTGGAACTGGGATTCCTGGGAGTGCATTCTGATGAAGATCATCAAAGGTAAGTGAATATTTATAATGCTATTTCTGACTTCTGTTGACTACACAACATGGGGGATATATGTTTGGGTTGTGATGGTCTCTTAGCGCTGTACTCAGATTATTGCATGGTGTGCTTTTTCCGTAAAGATTTTTTGAAATCTGACACAGAGGTTGCATTAAGGAGAAGTGGATCTAAAATTGTATGCATAACAGTTGTATCTTTTAGCAATGTTTATTATGAGTATTTCTGTAAATTGATGTGGCTCTCTGCAAAATCACCGGATGTTTTGGAACTACTGAACATAACGCGCCAATGTAAACTCAGATTTTTGGATATAAATATGAACTTCACCGAACAAAACATACATGTATTGTGTAACATGAAGTCCTATGAGTGTCACCTGATGAAGATCATCAAAGGTTAGTGATACATTTTATCTATATTTCTGTTTTTTGTGACTCATCTCTTTGGCTGGAAAAATGGCTGTGTTTTTCTGTGACTTGGCTCTGACCTTACATAATCGTTTGGTGTGCTTTCGTTGTAAAGCCTTTTTGAAATCGGACACTGTGGCTGGATTTACAACAAGTGTGTCTTTAAAATGGTGTAAAATACTTGTATGTTTGAGGAATTTTAATTATGGGATTTCTGTTGTTTTGAATTTGGCCCTGCAGTTTCACTGGCTGTTGACGAGGTGAGACGCTACCATCCCACATACCCTAGAGAGGTTAAAGGATTGGCCCCTATCTCTTAAAGGCCCTAGGATCCATGTTAACATTGGTGGTCAGCCAGTCACTGGCAGTACTTTTTTRCCAGCAGCAGACTATGATRAATAATGTCAAAAGCTGCACTGAAGTCTAACAAGACAGCCCCCACAATAARTTTATCATTTTCTCTCAGCCAATCATCAGTCATTTGTGTAAGTGATATGCTTGTTGAATGTCGCACCTGGACTACTGTTCAGTAGTGTGGTCAGGTGCAACAAAGAGGGACTTGGGAKAATTGCAGTTGGCTCAGAACAGGGCAGCATGGCTGGCCCTTAAAAGTACACAGAGAGCTAACATTAATGACATACATGTCAAATCAAATCAAAGTTTATTTGTCACGTGCGCCGACCACAACAGGTGTAGATCCTACAGTGAAATGCTTACTTACAGGTTCTAACAAATAGTGCAAAAAAAAGTATTAGGTGAACAATAGGTAAGTAAATAAATAAAAACAACAGTATAAAGACAGTTGAAAACAGTAGCGAGGCTATAAAAGTAGCGAGGCTACATACAGACAACGGTTAGTCAGACTGATTGAGGTAGGATGTACATGTAGATATGGTTAAAGTGACTAMGCATATATGATAAAGAGAGAGTAGCAGCAGCGTAAAAGAGGGGTTGGGGGGGGGGGCTCACAATGCAAATAGTCCGGGTAGCCATCTGATTACCTGTTCAGGAGTCTTATGGCTGTCTCTTATACACATCTAGATGTGTATAAGAGACAGGTGGGACACAATGCAGATAGCCCGGTTAGCCAATGCGCGGGAGCACTGGTTGGTCGGCCCAATTGAGGTAGGATGTACATGTAGGTAGAGTTATTAAAGTCTCCTGAGGGGGAATAGGTTTTGGACCTGTCTCTTATACACATCTAGATGTGTATAAGAGACAGGTCTAGGATCCAGTTGCAGAGGGAGGTGTTTAGTCCCAGGGTCCTTAGCTTAGTGATGAGCTTTGAGGGTACTATGGTGTTGAACGCTGAGCTGTAGTCAATGAATAGTATTCTCACATAAGTGTTCCTTTTGTGCACGTGGGAAAGGGCAGTGTGGAGTGCAATAGAGATTGCATCATCTGTGGATCTGTTTGGGTGGTATTTAAATTGGAGTGGGTCTAGGGTTTCTGGAATAATGGTGTTGATGCGAGCCATTACCAACTTTTCAAAGCACTTCATGGCTACGGACGTGAGTGCTACGGGTCTGTAGTCATTTAGGCAGGTTGCCTTTGTGTTCTTGGGCACAGGGACTATGGTGGTCTGCTTGAAACATGTTGGTATAACAGACTCAATCAGGGACATGTTGAAGTTGGTCAGCACATGCCCGGAGCACACGCCCTGGTAATTCATCTGGCCCCGCAGCGTTGTGTATGTTGACCTGTTTAAAGGTCTTACTCACGTCGGCTACGGAGAGTGTGATCACACAGTCGTCCAAAACAGCTGATGCTCTCGTGCATGCCTCAGTGTTGCTTGCATCGAAGCGAGCATAGAAGGGATTTATCTCGTTTGGTAGGCTCGTCTCACTGGGCAGCTCGCGGCTGTGCTAACTTTTGTAGTCTGTAATAGTTTGCAAGCCCTGCCACATAAGATGAGCGTCGAAGCCGATGTAGTATGATTCAATCTTAGCCCTGTATTGATGCTTTGCCTGTTTGATGGTTCGTTGCAGGGCAGAGCAGAATTTCTTGTAAGCTTCGGGTTAGAGTCCCGTACCCTTGAAAGCGGCAGCTCTACCCTTTAGCTCAGTGCAAATGTTGCCTGTAATCCATGGCTTCTGGTTGGGGTATGTACGTACAGTCACTGTGGGAACGACGTCCTCGATGCACTTATTGATAAAGCCAATGACCGATGTGGTGTACTACTCAATGCCATTGGAAGAATCTCGGGAACATATTCCAGTCTGTGATAGCAAAACAGTCCTGTAGTTTAGCATCCGCTTCATCTGACCACTTTTTTATAGACCGAGTCACTGGTGCTTCCTGCTTTAATTTTTGCTTGTAAGCAGGAATCAGGAGGATAGAGTTGTGGTCGGATTTACCAAATGGAGGGCGAGGGAGAGCTTTGTACGCGTCTCTGTGTGTGGAGTACAMGTGATCTAGAATTGTTTTCCCTCTGGGTACACATTTAATATATTGATGGAAATGTGGTAGAACTGATTTAAGTTTCCCTGCATTAAAGTCTCTGGCCGCTAGGAGCGCCGCCTCTGGGTGAGTGGTTTCCTGTTTGCTTATTTCCTTATACAGCTGTCTGAGTGCGGTCTTAGTGTCTGTGGTAGTAAATAAACAGCCACGAAAAGTATAGCTGAAAACTCTCTAGGCAWGTAGTGTGGCCTGCAATTTATCACAATAAACTCTAATTCAGACGAGGGTGGAAATCTGGAATTTCCATCTGGAAATTGTGAAGAAATGTGCTGCCTGTGTGGACTACTGCCTCATTGGCTTGGCTATCTTCATGCAGAAAGGAAAGTAGGTAATCTCATGGAGGTATTATAGTAAATGTGCATGCTGAAAGCAAAAACACMAATATTATCCGGCATACTTATTAGTGTGCTTGCTGAAAGCAAGAATACTTGTTATTCTTCATACTTAATATTATTATTCCTCTTCCGCCCACTTTCTTTGCTCCTTAAAAACGATTTAAACTATTTTCACCACTTAAACTGTATTCAGTCCAGGGTTACATGCTATTCCCAGCTATGATGTTTCGTCTTGATACTAATTTTATGAAAGACCTTTAAACCCCAAATGCTCCCATAGAGTCCTATTCAATTTCTTCAACATTGTAATTTTAAATTAAAACAGCTGCTGAATACAAACACAAATACAGTGAAAATGATTAAAAAAAAGAAAAGGAAACGGCTAAATGTAGAAGTATGTGTCATGACACTGCAAAAATGTAGATAACGCATTCATTGAAATCAAAGAACAGWATTCACTTTTTAAGTGCTTAAAGGCAAGCTAGCACAGTCAAGCTGTCATTTAGTATGTAGTTGAAGTCGGAAGTTTACATACACCTTAGCCAAATACATTTTTTAACAATTCCTGACATTTAATCCTATTAAAAATTCCCTGTCTTAGGTCAGTTAGGATCACCACTTTATTTTAAAGATGTGAAATGTCAGAATAAAAGTAGAAAATGATTTATTTCAGCTTTTATTTCTTTCGTAATATTCCCAGTGGGTCAGAAGTTTACATGCACTCAATTAGGATTTGGTAGCATTGCCTTTAAATTGTTGAACTTGGGTCAAATGTTTCGGGTAGCCTTCCACAAGCTTCCCACAATAAGTTGGCTGAATCTTGGCCCATTCCTCCTGACAGAGCTGGTGTAACTGAAGTCAGGTTTGTAGGCCACCCTGCTCCCAACACCTTTTTCAGTTCTGCCGAAACAAATCATTCATATAAAGGATTTGAGGTCAGGGCTTTGTGATGCCACTCCCAATACCGTTCGACTTCAGAGAACTGGTAAGCCATTTATTGCCACAACTTTGAGGTAGCTTGGGAGTCATTCAAAATTTGGAAGGATTTCGATTTGCGACCATGCTTTAACTTCCTGACGGATGTGCCTTGTAAAGTTCTTCAAAATATCCACATAATTTTCTGCCTCATTATGCCATCTATTTTGTGAGGTGCACCAGTCCCTCCGTGCAGCAAAGCCCCCCACAAACAATGATGCTGCCACCCCAGTGTTCACGGTTGGGATGTGTTCTTCGGCTTGCAAGCTTCCACCCACTATCCTCCAAACATAATGATGGTCATTATTGTCAAAACAGCTTCTAATTGTTTTCATCAAGACCAGAGGACATTTCACCAAAAAGTATTTTCTCTTGTCCCCATGGTGGAGTTGCAAACCGTGTAGTCTGGCTTTTATATGGCGGTTTTGGAGCAGTGCTTCTTCCTTGCGTGAGAGGCCTTTCAGTTATGTTATGTTATAGGACTCGTTTTACTGTGGATATAGATACTTTTGTACCCTTTTCTCCAGCATCTTCACAAGGTCCTTTGCTGTTTTCTGGAGTATTGATTTGCACTTTTCGCACCGAGAAGTACGTTCAATCTCTAGGAGACAAACGCGCAGCCCTTCCTGAGTCGTATGACGGCGTGCGTGGTCCCATGGTGTTATTCTTGCGTACTATTGTTGTACAAAGAGAAACACAATGGCACACGTGGATTGAACACTATCAGACGAGATGTGAGGAAATTCGCTGCCAAGGATTGTAGATCGCACACGACGTTCAGTCGAATTTCTACCAGATTGTCTTTCTGAGGTCTTGGCTGATTTATTTTGATTTTCCCATGATGTCAAGCAAAGAGGCACTGAGTTTGAAGGTAGGCCTTGAAAGACATCCACAGATACACCTCCAATTGACTCAAATGATGTCTAATAGCCTATCAGAAGCTTCTAAAGCCATGACATCATTTTCTGGAATTTTCCAAGCTGTTTAAAGGCACAGTCAAGTTAGTGTATGTAAACTTCTGACCTACTGGAATTATAATTTAATTATAAGTGAAATAATCTGTCTGTAAGTGGTTGAAAAATTAGTTTCAATGACTCCAACATAAGTGTATGTAAAKTTGTGACTTCAAGTGTATATTCATGGAACACTAATGAAAAAAAGTTAAAATTTGAAGTACTCTCAAATCTACCATAGAGTAGAAATTCAACAATATTTGCCCACAWCTACGGAAAATCCTAAGGTCACGTCAGAAAGGCCCAATGATTGTAAGGGGAACACAAGCTGCCAGCTCCCTGTCTCTCCCAGAAAATGTACCAGGTTCTACAACTAAGGTCATATGTCTTTGAATTGCGGTCAACTATTTCAACAAAAACGTATTATAGTCTGCATACATGTCAATGCATACACTATCTACGGTTTATGTCAACACATATTCCTGTTAATTTACTATCAGTTTGTCGTGCAGCTAGCTCACTCCTGCACAGGTTAGCCAGGAAAGGGGCGTTAGATGGTAAACTTTGAACAGGCATCGAGTTAGCCTTGTTCTTTCATTGCTTGGGTTACCATGCTTCCATAAAATAGCGCATTATGGGTAGAGTTCTGAAACAAGGTCCAGATGCAGTAGAAAAATTTGAGGGACCATCTAAAAATTTGAGGGACCGGTTTGTGATACAGCCTGGATTCGAACKAGGGTGTTTGTAGTGACGCCTCTAGCACTGGGATGCAGTGCCTTAGACAGCTGCACCTCTCGGGAGCCCACACATATACATATATACACACTACCGGTCAAAAGTTTTAGAACACCTACTCATTCATGGTTTTTCTTTATTTTTACTATTTCTACAGTGTAGAATGAAATAACACATATGGAATCATGTAGTAACAAAAAAAGTGTTAAACAAATCAAAATATATTTTATATTTGAGATTCTTCAAAGTAGCCACTCTTTGCCTTGATGACAGCTTGGCACTCTCTCAACCAGCTTCATGACGTAGTCACCTGGAATGCATTTCAATTAACAGGTGTGCCTTGGTAAAAGTTCATTTGTGGAATTTCTTTCCTTAGCCAATCAGTTGTGTTGTGACAAGGTAGGGGTGGTATACAGAAGATAGCCCTATTTGGTAAAAGACCAAGTCCATATTATGGCAAGAACAGCTCAAATAAGCAAAGAGAAACAACAGTCCATCATTACTTTAAGACATGAAGGTCAGTCAATCCAGAACATTTCAAGAACTTTGAAAGTTTCTTCAAGAGCAGTCACAAAAACCATCAAGTGCTATGAGAAACTGGGTCTCATGAGGACCGCCACAGGCAAGGAAAACCCAGAGTTACCTCTGCTGCAGAGGATATGTTCATTAGAGTAACAGCCTAAGAAATTGCAGCCCAAATAAATGCTTCACAGAGTTCCAAGTTAACATACACATCTCAACATCAACTGTTCAGAGGAGACTGTGTGAATCAGGCTTCATGGTCAAATTGCTGCAAAGAAACCACTACTAAAGGACACAATACTAATAATAAGAGACTTGCTTGGGCCAGAAATGCGAGCAATGGACCTTAGACTGGTGGAAATCTGTCATTTGGTCTTATGCCAAATTGGAGATTTTTGGTTCCATCCGCCGTGTCTTTGTGAGACGCAGAGTAGGTGAACGGATGATCTCCACATGGTGTGTTCCCACCATGAATTTAGAGGAGGAGGTGTGATAGTGTGGTTGTGCTTTGCTGGTGACAATGTCTGTGATGTATTTAGAATTCAAGGCACACTTAAACAGCATGGCTACCACAGCATTCTGCAGCGATACACCATCCATCTGGTTTGGGCTTAGTGGGACTATCATTTGTTTTTCAACAGGACAATGACCCAACACACCTTCAGGCTGTGCAATGGCTATTTTACCATGAAGGAGAGTGATGGAGTCTGCATCAGATGACCTAGCCTCCAGGCAGGCCTCAGCCACTACCCTGAGAGCACTGTATCAGTGTATCATGCAGCCCTCAGGTTCATTACAAATCAGAATGTCTAACACATCATTGTGATCTCTACAGCGCTGTTGGCTGGTCGTCATTGACCTTGCGTAGGCTTAAACACTGGTATACACTGATTTATAAGGCCATATTGGGTAAAATGCATTTTATCTCTGTTCTTTTTTAGTCAGGTCAGTAAATAAATATCAATTACGGTCCCATTCTGATTTCTTCTAACATACCAAAAATTAGAACAGGTCATGGTAGAAATAGTTTTAGTTATTTAGCACCGTGGTCCTGGAATTCTCTCCTGAACATATTAAATGTGATGCTTAGTTTCGTTGGTGGAGTTTAAACACTTGATCGATGTACATATCATAGAAGAGTGTAATTGTTTTTAGGCCAGCTGTTTTTAGTCAAGATGTTTGTGTTTTTAATGTAATATGTAATTGTTGTACTGTGTGTTAATAGTTTTGTTTAGTGTTGTGTTAATGTATGTAAGTTGTTTTGTCTGAAACGTTGTTCCCCTGCTGCATTGGACCAGTCTCTCTTGGAAAGAGTATTATCTCAATGAGAAAAAACCTGTATAAATAAATGTAACATTTAAAAAAATCCCCGACCTCAACCAAATTGAGATGGTTTGGGGATGAGTCGGACCACAGAGTGAAGGAAAAGAAGCCAACAAGTGCTCAGCATATGTGCGAATCTTTCAAGACTGTTGGAAAAACATTGAGAGAATGCCAAGAGTGTGCAAAGCTGTTCAAATCAAAATCAAATTTATTTATATGCCCTTCTTACATCAGCTGATATCTCAAAGTGCTGTACAGAAACCCAGCCTAAAACCCCAAATAGCAAGCATGCAGGTGTAGAAGCACGGTGGCTAGGAAAAACTACCTAGTTTTTTGCATTCCACCTAAAAACAGCAAAGCAAATCTTTTTAGGTGCAAAGCTGAGTAACTTGACAAGATTGTCATGATCTGCTGAAACTTGAAAACTTTTATCACTTGAAACACTATCCTCCGAAACACTCAAACGCACACTTTCTCTCTTTCAATTGTTTTTTTCAAGGGGTAGATCAGCTTTAATATTGCAGATAGATTGTGGCTTCTATCAATGTAATTGTCATTATTTCCAATCCCCCATATATTTTTTTGTGTAAATATAACACACTACGGTCAAAGGTTTTAGAATACCTACTCATTCAAGGGTTTATCTTTATTTTTACTATTTCCTACATTGTAGAATAATAGTGATGACATCAAAACTATGAAATAACACATATGGAATCAAGTATTAACCAAAAAAGTGTTATACAAATCAAATATTTTAGCATTTGAGATTCTTCAAACTAGCCTTTGCTTGCCTTGATGACTGTCTGGGTGAAGATCTTTGTGGCTATACTCGGCCTTGTTTCAGGATGGTAAAGTTGGTGGTTGAAGATATCCTTCTCGTGGTGTGTGCGGCTGTGCTTTGGCAAAGTGGGTGGGGTTATATCCTGCCTGTTTGGCCCTGTCCGGGGGTATCATCGGATGGGCACAGTGTCTCCTGACCTCCTTGTCTCAGCCTCCAGTATTTATGCTGCAGTAGTTTGTGTCGGGGGCTAAGGTCAGTTTTGTATATCGGAGTACTTCTCTGTCTTATCGCGGTTGTCCTGTGTGTAATTTAAGTATGCTCTCTCTGATTCTTTCTCTCTTTCTTTCTTTCTCTCTCTCGGAGACCTGAGCCCTAGACCATGCCTCAAGACTACCTGGACATGATGACTCCTTGCTCTCCCCAGTCCACTGGCCGTGCTGCTGCTCCAGTTTCAACTGTTCTGCCTGCGGCTAGGGAACCCTGACCTGTTCACAGGACGTGCTACCTGTCCCAGACCTGCTGTTTTCAACTCTCTAGAGACAGCAGGAGCATAAGAGATACTCTGAATGATCGCTATGAAAAGCCAAGTGACATTTACTCCTGAGGTGCTGACCTGTTGCACCCTCGACAACCACTGTGATTATTATTATTTAACCCTGCTGGTCTCTATGAACATTTGAACATCTTTGCATGTTCTGTTATAATCTCCACCCGGCACAGCCAGAAGAGGACTGGCCACCCCTCATAGCCTGGTTCCTCTCTAGGTTTCTTCCTAGGTTTTGGCCTTTCTCTAAGGAAGGCTTGTGTAAATGCAAATCCATTTTGTGGTGTTGTGGAAAAACGTAATAGCAATTGTTATGTTGTCTGTAACGTATTGTATCCATTAGATTGTACGATACAGTGACACCGTGACAGTATGTGGTCATAACACCTGGTATTTCTACACAGCATTTAGAGACCAATTCCCTCAAGGGAGTTCAGGTGCATTATAACATACGTGGGAATAGAAGATTAGGCAGATACATTTTCAGTGTGGCCTCCCCTGTATGTTTAACCTGCAAAAAGCTGAGTCTGAAATAGTATCCTATCCCTATAAATGTGTTTTGTATACTGCTCCAGGCTCACCACTATAAGATCATAGCCTTCCTATGAAACCATTACATATCTGTCAGCCGTGCCCCCTGTCATTGTCTAAAAAAAATTATGCACTCTGACCCCCCCCCTGAACATCAACAGAGTCTGGCCCTTGAAATTCCATACCTCTGGGAGCCAAAGGCAACACTTAAGATTGGAAAATAGTCAAAGTTATGTGGAGAATATGATATGCCAACACTAAAGGGTGCTGCCTCACCCCATACCTCCTCCCTAGCTGCTTGTGAGAGAGACGTCAAACTGTCAGCTGTATTTAGCCAACCAGCCTGTCTCGCTGGCCTCGCACCCATTCACCCATAGCGTTCTTTATTCATGGTTTCCGCAGTCCAAATGACTAATGCCCCAACGCCAAAGGGTCAAAGGAATATGCATGCGTCCTCATATGAATTTCAATAGACAGTATTTTCCACTGCTCTCTGCCTGTTATCGTGTGTGTGCATATGCGTGAGAGAGAGAGAGAGAGAGAGAGAGACGAAACAAGGGAGAGCAAACAACAAGAGTGTGACACAATGTCCAGACGCTGATAGAATAATTCCGGCATTTCCAGGAGGAGAGCTGTGCTTCAATAGGACAGTTAAGACAGAACAATGAACAAATGACGCAGTCCAATAATGCCCTCCAAGAGGAGCTGTGTGTGGTAAAGGTGGAGCTGCAGCAGAGAGAGGGACATCGATGCCCTCGGTCAGCAGCTTCTAACCATGCCGTCAACAGAGCAGTCCCATCAGCCAGGTGGAAGCATAGATACCCTTGAGCCCAGTGCAGCCTTCACCCCATCTACTACAAGCCTCTAAGCCTCATAGGGCCCACCCTGACCTGTCAACCTCCGAGCCTGCCACAGCCTACCCTGACCTGCCAACCTCCCAGCCTACCCTACCTTGCTAACCACCCAGCAGTCTGACCATGTTCAGCCGAATACACCTCCAGAGGACAGGGGACAGAATCGAGTTCAACCCAGGAGACCTCAGAAAAACTGCATTTCTGATAGACTAACGCAAAGTATCTAGAAGATTGGAAGCTATTCCCCAGACACCAGACAGCTACATTCTGGTGTCCTACTACTGACATATGTACTACAACTGCTCTATCAAGCCAAGCTGTAAAATCCTGACAATCTTGTCATACATACTGGGACAAATGACCTGCACACAAAAGGAGAAAGAGTGGCTGAAGTTGTGAGAAAAGTGGCAGAGACTGCACACACCCTGCTCCCAAGGCCAAACATTATTATATCAACCTTTCTACCAAGGAAAGATCTCGCCTAGCAGATTATCCACAAGGATAACAAAAATAAATCTCCATAGACTGTGCCTCACTACCAAATGTCAGCATCTCTTACCACCACCACCCTGACATGTGAGCACTTATACGACCAACACCTGGACCATGAGGGAGTCAGAATCTTTTCCAAGGACCTGAAGGATGCCACGTTAGGCATAGTACCACAATCATACCAGCCCAGCAACAGTGCCCCCTCACCTCCCCGCTATCCAAGGAGAGAGAGGAGTACCATCTAATCTCAGTTTAGCCAGACACCGACATCTCCAGCCCCTACAAAACATGTCTGAGCCCAGTGGCGCTATACCCAGACCGGCGATGCCAGAACCAGCCCAGCTGACCCCAGTGGTGCCAGAACCAGTCCAGCGGTTCCTAAACCATTCCAGCTCAGCCCAGCGCTGACAGAACCAGCCCAGCACAGCAGTGCCAGAACGAGCCCAGTTCAGACCAGCGGTGCTAGAACCAGCTCAGCGGTGCCAGAACGAGCCCAGTTCAGACCAGCGGTGCTAGAACCAGCTCAGCGGTGCCAGAACGAGCCCAGTTCAGACCAGCGGTGCTAGAATCAGCTCAGCGGTAACAGAACTAGCCAAACACAACCCTTCACAGTACTTGACTGTACTGGGTAGGATAAATAGTGACCAACAGGAGGGTACACCAGGAGCCTCTGAATGTCATTTTTGGACCTTTACAAGCGAATGTGAATGAGAGACATTGTTRAAATGAACAAAGTTTTGATGAATGCTTGTCTGAAGGAAGAACATRACTGGCTCTGAAGCAGCATGTGTACACGCTGTGTCTGTGTGGAGTCTGGAGTCACTAGAGCAACAGGCCTGCCTGCTCTGCTTGGAGAAAATGGGTAATGAGCAGATGGCGAGAACGGAGAGGAGAAAAAACCCAAGGAAATCAAGATAGCTGACAGACTTATTAAACACGGCAGAAAGCTAACACAATATGATGCCCCYTCAACCTTATTAATTCAGCCACTTAGATACCTATGAAGTTAAACTTATGGGTCGGGTTAATGCAGAATTCTGCGTTTTTCACACAGGAAAAAAAAAGATGCATAAGAAATATCTTGCTGCGTTTTGTAAACTTAGATCTAAAATGCTTCTTATTGTAATTGCTGCTCGGTATCAGACTGATTTTGTGCTTCAGTTGCACTTGTCCACTCAGATGAGAATTCCGAGAAGGCATTCTATCAGCAGACAGCACTCTGACTGATGTGTAGCTACTGTTCTCAGGTACTTTTCATGGTGTAGCCAGCCTATGCAAGATTAACTTCAAGCAAAACATTAGGAAACGTTGAGGGCTACATTCTTTCTAAGATAAACATTAGAAATATYATYYRKATMRWTAATTTTTGCAAAAAAGACCTTGCTTTTCATTGTAAGCTAATTTACTTGTGACTGCTAGCCAAATAACATTGCACTTCTGTTGTCATCTGATGAAAATGAAGCTATTTTCCTGCCAAATGTGTTGCACTAATGTACTTTCTGTGAATGATGTCCCTGATCACTCTATTGAAACAAAAAAATATGACCCCTGTCAACACACAGCTGGACTCACCTSTTCCCACTTTCTCTCGTTGTGCTATTTATAAACAAATACGTGACTGGCTCGACTGTTCTGGGGAACTACAGTAAGCTTCGTAATGTGAACGCGATCTGCTTTATCTCCTAACTTATTGCACAAGTTGACTGCAGGTTTACTTAAAATATAAGCTACAATATTGACAGTATTGAAAGCCACCCCGTGGCTATTTCCAAATACCCCCAGTATACACAGTATACCACCCAAGCCTAGTATCAATTTAAAATGAGTCTGCTTAATGATGGAAAGACCCCGTGTTTAATGTTTAGCTGATGACAGACTAACGCCATCTGAGAAGCACAACATATCACGCTGCTAGACTGCTGCACAGTGCATGTAGCAGCCCACAGCAAGTTTGGGCCAGCAAGATGGTGGTAGACAGTGCTTAATTTGTAAATCGGGAGGTCCCGGACAGCCGATTAGACTACAATCACACCATTAAAAGGAGGAATTCATCATACCAATCACACCATTCATATGGTACGCGTTACCTTTGAATAGTGATTCAGAACCACACATTGTACTGTGTGATACGCGACTCTTTCAAATGTTTATTTTGGACAATTTCAACTAAGACTGAGTGAGCATGTTCATTATAGAAGGCCATAGTTTTTTTGTTGCAATGAAAACGAGTTTCTGTTGCACAGATTCACGTACTGGTAAGTCCCTTTTGCTTTCGCTTGGTCTTTCTTCTTCGGTGGGGTTTTATGGCGGACTACAACCCAAAAGGTCTGTTGCTGCCACCTACTGGATGCAGTGATTCTAAGTGAATACACCCTAAATCAGCCGAATTTGGCCCGAGGGTGGTTTTCTGAGGGAAAAAAATACATKTTTTTTGGGTTGGTATTATAATTATACATATATATTTTTCTTGTTGGATGTAAAAACACCAGGTAATCAGCTCCCAATTGATTTTAATTTTGGAAATGTGAGAGACATATGTGATCATGTACAAATAATAAATAATAATTGATTGGATTTATATAGCACTTTTCTACCAACTGAGGTACTCAAAGTGCATTACATAGTAGGGGGCAACTCATCTCATCCATCATCAATGTGTGCTACCCAACTGTTTTTGTGCCAGAACGCTCACCACACATCAGCTATCAGGTYGAGAGGTGAGGAGTGATATATGCCAATTAGGAATGAGGTGYATGATTAGGTGGCCATGATTGAATGTGGCCAGGTTGGGAATTTAGCCATGCCACTGGGGTGAACCCKCCTACTCTTACAAGTGCCATGGGATGTTAAATGACCACAGAGAGTAAGGACACCTATGGCACCCACGCAGGGCAATGTCCGTTTTTGTCATGGCTGTTGAAAGGAGAGGACCAAGGTGCAGCGTGGTAAGCYTACATTTTCTTTATTGAATAAAAATGACGCRGAACAAAAACAATAAACACTACAAGAACAAACCGTGAAGCTCAAAGGCTATGTGGCCTAAACAAAGTCAACTTCCCACAAAGACAGGTGGAAAAAGGGCTACCTAAGTATGGTTCTCAATCAGAGACAACGATAGACAGCTGCCTCTGATTGAGAACCACACCRGGCCAAACACAAAGAAATACACAACATAGAACATAGAATTCCCACCCCAACTCACGCCCTGACCAAACCAAAATAGAMKCATAAAAAGGATCTCTAAGGTCAGGGCGTGACAGTTTTAGTCAAATATTATATCTGTTTAGGCTTCTTGAAGTCAATTTGCAATCTACAAATATTTGTTTTATGTTCCGGTCCCCTGACTATCCTCTCAAGAAAATGTTGACCCACTGCTGAATCTAGTTGATGATCCTTGCCCTAAATGTTGCATAGTCCTTGTCAAATGATTTGTGAAACATCAAAGGCATATGGTGAATACCTTTTGAAAGTGGGCAGGAATTTTCTGGGTTCTTGCTTTCCTTGACTTTGTGATCAASTATATCTATTTCATCTGATTCTTCATAACTGTCTTTGTTTCAGATTTGGCAAAACAAAAATCTTTATCCTGGGAAAGGAAATTCCATTGAGAGGCAAGGCTCTGAGGTGAAAGAGGCACATTGTCCCTCAGTGCTGCACCTCCGTCTCGGAACCTCCTCAGGCCCAAAGGGAGGACCATGGTCCAGCTACAAGTAATACCCAGACTGCCCGTGCTCAGAGGAGGAAAGGGGAAACAGTTGCTGCATGAAGAGAAATGAGGGAGCAGCTGCACAACATCTTTGTGGAGAACATGGCCCCCCCAGTAAAATCCATCTGCTCCGTGTGTGCGATCGAGCCAGAGATAATATCGCGGTGCACTGACTTGTGGGACTGAGACAATACTTTGCTCTGACTGTGTGGTGYCCACCCATAAAGACAAAAACATTGTGCACTACCTGGAGATCTGGCAGGTAATTATCATCGACAATGTTTCATCATGAGCCCAATTGACCAAAAAACGAATTTCTCAAACATAAGTTAAGTGAAATGGGCAGTGTCTCAGGCCTTCGCAGAGGTTTATCCCACAAAGGATCACAGTCATCACCTTAATCAAGCATTTGTACTATTTGCAGTTGCACTTAAACTGACCAACTAAATGTATTTGCTCTCTGTCTCTCTCTGTCTATCGGATACATATTTCCACCCACAACGTACCTATTTTCACCAGGTCATGCTTTTTAGCCATGGCTAAATCATTGAAACCAAGCCCAAARTCTTAACCAAAACTCRTCCTCTTAAGGATGGGCAATTTAAAAGGACCCTTCCGTTTGCTTTRGATTGGCACTGGAGGCAGAGAGATGGCCATAAGTGATCACTCTACCACAGTAGACCTCTGAAGGTATTTGATGACATTGGTAAGTAATAAAGCATTTGTTAGTAGTGTCTTACAGCAAACAAAACTCTACATAACCCTTTAAAAAAAAAAAAAWMMTATTATGCGAGAAGTTCAAGGAAATGTTGTTTGCATTTTCAAATGATATATACTGAGTATACAGTATATATCAAAACATTAAGAATACCCGCTCTTTCCATGACATAGACTCACCAGGTGAAATATATGATCCCTTATTGATGTCACTGTTAAATCCATTTCAATCAGTGTAGATGAAGGGGAGGAGACAGGTTAAAGATGGATTTTTAAGCCTTGGGACATTTGAGATATTGGTTGTGTATGTGTGCCATTCAGAGGTTGAATGGGCAAGACAAAACATGTAAATAACTTTGAACGGGTTATGGTAGTAGGTGCCAGGRGCACCAGTTTGTGTCAAGATCTGCAATGCTGCTTGGTTTTTCACGCTCATTCTTGTGTATCAAGAATGGTCCACCACCCAAAGGACATCCAGCCAACTTGACACAACTGTGGAAATCATTGGAAGCAACATGGGCCAGCATTCCTGTGGAACGCTTTCGACACCTTGTAGAGTCCATGCCCCAACAAATTGKGGKTGTTCTTAATGTTTGGTTTACTCAGTGAATACCGCTGATTATGGCTTGTGCCTTTAAAAYTAGTAGCGTAACTGTGTTATGATATCATAAATAGAACAATAAGAAACTATTACTGGATACAGTCAATGGGATAGTTGTTGTTGTCAAGGGAGACTTATAACTAATAGTTGCTGGCCACCCCTTTACAACTCAGAAGACATGGTTTTACAGATAGTAAAAGTGAACAAGACAGTCTCGGTAAGTGATTGCCCTCAAATCATTGAAGGAGAAAACTCAAAACTGAGGTTAAAGGTTACAACAGCTGACAATCTGCAGCGGATGTTGTTTATTTAAAGCAGAYTGCACCCGTCATCTCAGTGGACTTGGGGTTAGTGTCGGCCCTGAGATTGGAAGGTCGGGTTAGATCCCTAGTTCAGTCGTACCAAAGACTCTAAAAAGTCCAACCTAATGCGTCTCTGCTTGGCACTCCGCATTAAGCAGATGGATTTGGGGTAAGGGATTGCGATAGACTAGTGTCCTGTCCAAGAGGTATACTTGTATATCAAGTTGCCTCACACTAATGAAACAGGAGATAGGCTTCTGCCCTATGGGCTGTCATGGCTGGGACAAGGCTAATTATAATGCACCAAACCTAAACTTCTTACGCTTGTTGGTTATGCTGTCAACCCTGAATGATGGTGAAACTGAATTCCTGACTGCAGATTGTGCCGTTACGCATCACAGATATGTCAAAGAAAACCATTTATACTTGCATTGAACTTTTTAATGGAACTTTTCATGACTAACTATTTTCTTCTTTCAGGCCGAGTGCATGATGTCCGAGTAGAGCTCTGRCAGTGTGAGTCGGAAGCAGTGTCATTGGTCAGGTACATGCTCTTGCCTTGCACACCCTGCCAGCCTCAGACTGCAGTGGTCTGCTCACTACTCAAGCAGATAACCAGCCTGCAGCTTGAGAGTGGTGTTTAACTGAGGGCCATATGCCTGTCATTAAATGCTCCTCATTGGACAGTAAATYATCACTTTTATTATCTGATTCTATACTATGTCTACTTTGTCTGCAAAAGTTCATAACCAAATTCCTGTTTTGATTAGCAGATCTGTCATAGAAACCATGTGCTACTTGTATGTGTTGATGTCCTACTCTGATGGAATGCAGTATTCATTATTGAATAGCAGTTTTCTCCAAAAATTGTTTTAACATGAACATTTCATGTTCATATTTTACAAGGTTTAACCAAATAACCCTTTTACCATGGTTTCCTATTTCTAGATGAAATTCAACACCCGATGTGTCGAAGGTGCTGGACTGGCAGATGGGGAGCAGATGGAGAGGCTGTGGTCGTATCTGAGGAGCTTTGGGAGGGTCACCAAAGAAATGACGCCGTCCCATCGTATTGACCTCCTGACTGATACACTTRTCCACCATGGGAAAAAGATATGCCAGAGGKAARGTTAGTACACTTAGAATTGTTATTAATTTACTTGATGCTGGATGACTCTAGTGATGTTCCTAACATTTCCTGTTTTTTTTTGTTTTAGTGGACTCTCTGCCACAGAGGTTTTCCCAAGCAACAGAAGTTGCAACAGAGGCAGAAAGGGAAATGGCAAAAATTGCAAATCTCATCCAGGTAACCCATGTATCAATACTACTAAGCATGGAATTTCAGTATTGATTTAGAGAAATTTGTCACATTTGTCCACGTTTTCTGAACCTAGTTTTTTGTGCTTTCTTTGTTTTGGTGGTTGTCAGGAGACGTGAGTGAGTGTAGTCATGTGTGATTTCTATGTTGGGGTTTTGAAGTTGGCCTTGAGTATGATTCTCAATCAGTGGCAGCTGTCAATCGTTGTCCTGATTGAGAATCATACTTAGGTAGCCTGGGTTTCACTTTTGAGTTGTGGGTGTTAGTTGCCGTGTCAGTGTTTGTTCGCCACACTGGTACTGTTTCGTTCGTTTTGTTCCTTCGTTTGTTGTTTTGTATTTTGTAGTGTTCTGTTTGTTGGATTAGCATTAAAAATTCATAATCATGAACACTTACCGCAACGCTTGCGCGTGGTCCTCCTCTCTTTCACCGAAAGACCGAGCGTTACAGCATCTGTCACTGATGTTATGTTTTAGGAACAACATGGACCACCATTAGGGATTGGGGCAGGAAAATGTCAGTGTCACCCTTGAGATGCAAAAACATGATCTGTGCTGGGAGACATAATGTTGGCAACATGCTCCAGCAACAAACAATTGCAATGTATTACATTAACTTCTATGGCTGCAAGGGGCAGTATTGAGTAGCTTGGGAATGAAAGGTTGCAACAGAGGTGCCCATAGTAAACTTGCCTGCTCCTCAGTCGCAGTTGCTAAATATATGCATAGTATTACTCATATGGATAGAAAACACTCTGAAGTTTCTGAAAACTGGTTTGAATTATGTCTGTGAGTAAACAGCACTCATATGGCAGGCAAAATCCTGAGAGTTCCAACCTTCCTTTTGAATTGTTTCTGAGTTGGCAGATTTTCAGAGCGCAGAGTCTCGCATTGAACACTTACAAGCGAGATATCTGATGGAGTTTCTCTTCTACGCTTCCCACTAGATGTCAACAGTCAATAGAACTTTGGTCTGATGACCTAATGTGAGGGGGCCGAAGGAGACAGGAATAGTAAATCACTGCCATGAAGCGATGACCACCATTGAACATGCGCCTTTCACATGAGTAGGGACCTCCGCATTCCAAAACGCTCCTTCTGAGTCACCATCTAATTACTACCGGTTAAGGAACCGTTATTCAAGATGTATGTTAACACCATTCTAAAGATTGATTCAGTAATATCATTTGATATGTTTCTACTGACTGTTACGGAACTTTTGGACATTTCGTCCGTTAAGTGGAATGCGCTTTGTGACTTTGGAATTGTTTACCGCTAACGCGCTAACCAAAAGTATGCTAATTTGGATAAACTAAGCTTGGGCACATTGTCCAAGAACAAAATCAAGCATTTATTGTGGCACCTGGGGATTCCTAAGGACTGCATTCTGGATTGAAGTTCATCAAAGGTAAGGAAACATTTTATCATGTATATTTTCTGGTTTCTGTTGACCCCACATAGTCCACCTGGCAAGCCGGCTCAACTTTCGTTATTGTTTCGCGAGGCTCGACCGTTCAGAAGTTATTGCATGAATTGCTTTTTCCGTAAAGGTTCTTTTTGAAATCTGAACAAGTAGGAGCTTTGCATTAACGTGGACGATGATAGTGTATCATCTGATAGTGGTTCGCATGTGGGTATAACTGATGCTATTTATCATCTACATTTATGATGAGTATTTCTGTTAACGATGTGGCTATGCAAACATCACTTGATGTTTTGCTTGACTAGTTGAAAAAATGATAAGCCTGCTGTACCAATTGTTCAGAACGCTCAGATTTGTGGTTTCTGATTTAGTAAATGTAAAATAGGATACTATCCAAACAAAACATGCATTGTTATTGAGGTAATGAAGTCCGTATGAGTTCATCCTAGATAGTATAAGAATAAATCAAAGTTAAAGTAGATTCATTTTACATCTTCATTTCTGCTTTTTGTGAAAGCCATCTTTCGCTGGAAAAATGGCTGTGCTTAG
>NW_019942538.1:343335-345873 GCF_002910315.2 Salvelinus sp. IW2-2015 | reverse complement strand
GGGGGGCCGAAGAGAGACAGGAATAGTAATCACTGCCATGAGGATGACCACCATTGAACATGCGCCTTCCATGAGTAGGGACCTCCGACTCCAATGAACAGCTCTGTCTGAGTCTCCATCTAATTCTATCCGGTTGTGAGGAACGTTATTCAAGATGTATGTTAACACCATTCTAAAGATTGATTCAGTAATCATCAGTATGATATGTTTCTACTGACTGTTAGCCAAAGGAAGTCTTATTGGACAAATTGTCGTACACGTCTTAAGTGGATGCGCTATGTGACTTTGGAACCTTTGGACATGCGGTACCATCTCTGAACGCGGGAGCTAAACACAAAAAATTAAAGTAAAGCATAAAACTTCGTACAGTCGCCCAATAAAGAAGCTTTGGGCACATTATCAAAGACAAAGTCCACAGTTATTGAAAGTGAGCACAACAGGTAGAGAGCATGCCATAAGCGACCAGTCGCATTCTGATGTGATTAGTGCAAAATCTCACATAATACTGGTACCGAGGAATCACTCACCACAGTGTAAGAGTCTAAAATACATGTGAGGACAGGCGGTACTGTGGTTCTGGAGTTTCTGTTGAAACCCTCCACAATATGAGTTCCACACTGGACAGGAGACCGTGCTGTCATACCTTATCCGGTTTACTTTGAATTACTCGCGAGGGCTCAGACTCTGTGATCGAGGAAGATTATTCATGAAATTGCTTTTTCCGTTAAAGGGTTTTTTGAAATCTGACACGATAGTAGGAGCGTCTTGCCCATTTATTACCGTGGAGCGGGATCGATAGTTGATCATCTGATGAGGTGTGTGTCGCATGTGGGTATAACTGATAGCGATAGTGTAGTCATCACATTTATGATGAGTATTTCTGTGAAACGATGTGGCTATGCAAACAATCAACTTGATGTCTCTTGAACTGTGTAGTGAAAAAATTGATAAGCCTGTCTGTTACCCTAGATTGTTTCTAGAACGAGCACTCAGATGGTTGTGGTGTTTCTGAAATATTAGTAAATGTACTCAAACCTGAAGGCTAGTTACATATGCCCAGACACAAAACATGCATTGTATTGAGTAAGTGAGAGTCCGATGAGTTCATCCTTAGAGTAGTCGTATAAGAAACTACAAATCACAAAGTTAAATAAGATTCAATAATTATACAGCTTGCGATTCTGCTTTTTGTGAAAGCCATCTTTCGCTGGAAAAATGGCTGCTGCCTATTGTGGTTTGGTGGGCTAACATAATTCGTTTGTAGTGCTTTCGCTGAAAAGCATATTTTGAACACGGGAGACTTTACTTTGGTGGGATTAACAACAAGATTACCTTTAAAATGATATAAGACACATGTATGTCTGAGGAATTTTAATTATGAGATTTCTGTTGTTTGAATTTGGCGCCCTGCACTTTCACTGGCAGCTGTCATATCGATCCCGGTAGCGGGATGCAGCCATTTCAAATGACTAAACAAAGTTGTTATTTTCGGCATGCATTATTGTATGCTCTCTCTAATCCATTTTTTTTTCAGGGCACAGCAGGACAGTGGAGATGGATCAGCTTGTGCAGATCGAGAGTTACTTCTTCAGTTTTTACAGTGCAATTGTTAGATCAATGAATATAATTAATCTCCTTGGTCAAAGTAGTTAGAACCTTTCTGACTACAGAAAACTCAAGTTTCAACTCTTTCCATAGATGTTTGATAGGATTCAGATCGGGACTCATAGAAGGCCACTTCAGAATAGTCGAGTGTTTTGTTCTTATCCATTCTTGGGTGCATTTAGCTGTGTGTTTTGGGTCATTATCCTGTTGGAGGACCCATGACCTGCGACTGAGACAGTGCTTTCTGACACTGAGCAGTACGTTTCGCACCAGAATGCCTTGATAGTCTTGAGATTTCATTTTGCCCTGCACAGATTCAAGGCACCCTGTGCCAGGCGCAGCAAAGCAGCCCCAAAACATAACCGAGCCTCCATGTTTCACTGTAGGTATGGTTTTCTTTTCTTTGAAAGCTTCATTTTTTCATCTGTGAACATAGTGACTTGCCAAAAAGCTCCAGTTTGACTCATCTGTCCGAATGACATTCTCAAAGAAGGATTGTGGCTTGTTAATATGCATTTTAGCAAATTCCAGTCTGGCTTTTTAAAATGTTTTTCTTTCATAAGTTTAGTCCTCCTGAGTCTTCTTCCATGGAGCACTCTTTCGTTCAAAAAGCGACAGATGGTGCGATTATAAACTGACATACCTTCACCTTGGAGTTCAGCTTGTATCTCTTGGTTCTTTTTCTACCATTCACACTGTCCTTCTGTTCAATCTGGGGTCGATTTTCCTCTTGCTTCCGCGCCCAGGGAGGTTGGCTACAGTTCCATGGACCTTAAACTTCTTAATAATATTTGCAACTGTTGTCACAGGAACATCAAGCTGCTTGGAGATGGTCTTGTAGCGACCAATGGTGTACATGACAAATTAATAAACTGACCCGTGGAACAGAGCCCTCGATTTCAGATTTCTACTATCCTTTGACAGGAAGTTTGC
>NW_019942538.1:323105-342450 GCF_002910315.2 Salvelinus sp. IW2-2015 | reverse complement strand
CTTTACCTTTACCACGCTTGTCGGATTATTCTTTCTGATCTTCCTCAGACAATCTCTCTTTGTCAACTAATAGCATTCACATAAGTGTCTCTTTCGTCCATGCTGTAAAACGAGCAGTGTGCGAGTCATTAGAGATTGCATATCTTGTGGAATCTGTTGGTGCAGTATGCCAAATTTGAGTGGGTCACGGTTTCTGGGACAATGTGTTTGATTGTGAGCCATGCAGCCCTTTCAACAGTTTCATTGGCTACAACCAGACGTGAGTGCTACGGGTAAATACTATAGTTTATGTGTTTAATGGAACAAAAGGGAAGATGTACCCACTTTATTGTCTACCATTCGAAAATTGTGGTATTGTCTACAATGCACTGCTTAAATGTATTATGTTGTGGTAAACATTCTACTCATAAGAGGTGAATATTTGGATAGGCCTTACTAGTGCAGTTAAAACGTGCTATTGTACAATGTTGAGTGGGCAGAAATGGTCTTTATACAGCAAAATAATTCACACACACTTGCTTTGTTGGGATGATGGTTTCCATAGTCTCTAGACCGGTATGACGGTTGACTTAAATTGATCTGCTTCTCCTTTTTTTGCAGTAATGCTGCAATCACTTGGTTGCATGTATGTATACATCCATAATTCGATAAATTTGTTCATTAAAGATAATAACATTTTTATTGAGAAGCATTTTTTCCTGCTGCTTCCTGATTGAGCCGTTCTGGATCGCAACAAGATCGGAGGGTCGGGGCCGGAACATAATTAAGCAATAAGCGCCTGGGGGGTGGGGGGGGGTAATTGATGGCCTGCATACCAGGTAATGGCTGTTTCATTCTGCCGGTTCTTATGCACACTGCAACGTGAAGGTGCACTGGTTACAGCCCTTAAGCAGTGGTACATTGTCATAGTACCACAAACACTAGGTCCTTATTGCCTATTATAACACTGGTTACCAATGTAATTAGAGGCAAGTTACAAATTAAATTGTTGTGCCGAGTTCTGTTTTACTCACAGATATAATTCAAACGGTTTTAGAAACTAGAGAGTGTTTTCTATCCAATAGTAATAATAATATGCATATTGTACGAGCAAGAATTGAGTACGAGGCAGTTTAATTTGGGAACGATTTTTTACAAAGTGAGAACAGCGCCCCCCACTATTGAGAAAAGGCTAATTAAAGAAACTAATTTGTTTGAAATATCACTATAATCCAATTATTTATTATCTTTTCTAAGGGGTACCAACAAACATGTCCAGGCCATTTTAGAATATCTTTGTAGAATAAACAATAATTCATCTTTTTTCACAGCTTCTTTGCTTTATTCTATGACATACCAATGGTGTGCAAGTATAAATGATAAAATAGCTTTTAATTTCATCACTTTTCAGGAGGAATGAAGCATTATTTTAATGTGCTGTAAGGGTACCAACAAATATAAGAAAGTCTGTACATATTCAACAATAGGAACAACTCAACTCATCAGTTCTATGATATTTCTGGGTGGCAAACACAATGATAATTTGAAAATTATCTCAGAATCGTCCCAAAGATGTATTTCTCCAAACCCAAAGTCAGAGCTACAAAAGACAAGAAAGTACATTTTTGCATACATGACCAGATCTGGCTTGATAAACACAAAGGGTTTTAGGGGGTCAAATGCTGAATGGTGGGTCAAACAAGTATGTAAATTTATTTTTAAAACCTAAATTATATCGACATTAGAGCCTCAACAAACATCAAAATAAAAAAAATAATGCGGGGGGCCATTAAACACCCTATAGCCTACACAGGCGCATTATCATAGGCCCTATGTCTATTTAGGATATTACTTGACAATGACACTGAATTCATTATCATGCAGATGGCAGTGCCATGGTTTGTGTTGTAACTTTTGATGATGTTTGCCAAGGACAAGTAGGGCTCAAGCAGATGGACTCATGTTCTCCATCCACATAAATTGCCTTTATGCTGCAGCACCATATGATGCAAGCAGCCTACCGCCATACGTATTAGAACATACACTTATTTGCATGGTTTTAATATAGGCCATGTTGACATATAGACATATAGACAATGTCAAGTAGTAGCTTATAGAGCCTAAGCAGATAGATGCACCTGTTGCGTCCTTGTGCCTATAATAAACTCCACTATAAAGATGTGCTTATTATCGCATATTGCGTAGGCTATTTGAAGGAAAGTTGGCCATATAATAACATTGACTGTTGTTCCCTGTTACGAATCGATTAAACTTTATTGGCCTTATGTAGACTACAGTTTCTCCAGTAGGCTAATACAATGGAAAGTAGACTACCAGTGGTTCTTACTGTAGTGCAGCTGCATGTTTTGGATGTTAGGCTGATAATTTGTGTTTGCAATCCATTTTTGACGTTGCTTACTTACTGTTTATTTCTCTGACTTCTTGTCTGTCTGTCGTACCCATACCAATTCATTAGGAGAAAGTAGAATTCCGAGAGGCTCCCGGCTGTACAGTAGCCTAAGACTAAATGGTGCAACATTCAGCCCTTCCAAAACGGACCACTCACACAGGTCCACTTATGTCGGAATCACTATTTCAATTTGTCTACAGATTCAATAGTTTTGCATTTTAAAATGCAATATTCCCATACATTTTGATTATTTCTTTCTCATTAAAACTTCTTAGTGATCCCTTCCCGTTCGAATCCCAGTATCGGGATTGATTTGACAACATCCAGTGAAATTGCAGCGCGCCAAATTCAAAAACAGAATTACTCATACTAAAAATTCACAAAACATACATGTGTAATACATCTAAAGCTTAACTTCTTGTTAATCCAGCCCCAGTGTCAGATTTCAAAAAGACTTTACGGCGAAAGCAGACCATGCGATTATCTGAGGACAGCATCCGCATACAAACACATGAAATTCATATTTCGACCAGCCAGGCGCGACACAAAAGTCAGAAATAACGATATAATGCCTTACCTTTGAAGATCTTCTTCTGTTGGCACTCCAAAATGTTCCAGAAAAATCACAAATGGTCCTTTTCTTCGATAAATTCCTTCTTTATATCCCCAAAATGTCCATTTATTAGGCGCGTTTCATTCAGAAAATAAACCGGTTCCAACTCACCCAACATGACTACAAAGTATCTAATAAGTTACCTGTAAACTGGGTCCAAACATTTCAAAAAACGTTCCTAATCCAAACTTAGGTATCCTAAAATGTAAATAATCAATAAAATTTAAGACGGGATAAACTCTGTTCAATACCGGACGAAAACAAAGTGAAGCGTGTTCCAGGTCGCGCGCACCAAAATACTTGAGTCCACCTGGAGTGAAACATGGAAAGAACAGGTCTACTTCTTCATTTCTCAAAAGAAAAACATCAACCAATTTCTAAAGACTGTTGACATCTAGTGGAAGCCATAGGAACTGCAAGCAGATTCCTATTAAAAAGAGCTTACCATAGAAATCTAATGGAAAACAGATTGACCTAAAAAAAGAAATCCCAAGATGGATTGTGCTTGGGGTTTCGCCTGCCAACTCAGTTATGTTATACTCACAGACATTATTCAAACAGTTTTAGAAACTTCAGAGTTTTGTCTATCCAAATCTACTAATAATATGGATATCCTAGCTTCTGGGCCTGAGTAGCAGGCAGTTTACTTTGGGCACGCTTTTCATCCGGACATCAAAATACTGCCCACTATCCCTATGTTTTAAGAGACATTCACTAACAGGAAATAAGTTATTCAGACCAATGTGCTGCTCTAACATTTTAACATTGTGCCATGTGACTATACAGTAGCCTAAATCAAAATCAAAATTTCGAATAAAATGTTACTTGTCACATGCGCTGAATATGACACGTGTAGACCTTACAGTGAAATGCTTACTTACAAGCCCTTAACCAACATGCAGTTTTAAGAAAATACCTAAAAACAAGTAAGAGGTAAGAATAACAAATAATTAAAGAGCAGCAGTAAATAACAATTAATTTATTTTTTATTTAACCAGGAAGGGCTCATTGAGATTTAAAATCTCTTTTTCAAGAGCATCCTGGCCAAGATAGGCAGCACCAAGTCATTACAAAAATTACAGACAAACAACATGAAAAACTACAAGTAATCTTGTAAAAACCATAGAATTCACAAGACTATAACAAAAATCAAAAACAGCAAATTAAAAACATTGACAGGTTAGGGAATCAGTCTCAAGATCATTCATCAGTGATTTAAAAATACCAATCGGGACAAGTTCTTCCAGTTTAAAAGTATTTTGTAAGGCGTTCCATGACGATGGCGCAGAGTACATAAAATCACTTTTACCAATCACTTTCTCACATTCAGTTCGGACATTTGGAACAGTTAGCAGGATAAAGTCCAGCGAACGAAGAGAGTACCCACCACATTTCTGAACAATAGAAATGCCCAAATAAAAAGGTAGTAAACCCAAAATGGCTTTATAAATAAAAGTATACCAGTGACTGAGCCTACGAGTGACTAGAGAAGGCCAGCCAACACTGGTATACAAAGTGCAGTGGTGCGTAAGGGTTTTGCAGTTTAAAATAAATCTCAAAGTGCCATGGTAAAGGGTGTCAATTGATCTCAAACACTGAGCGGAAGCATTCATATATAAAATATCCCCATAMTCTAGTAAAGGCATAAATGTAGCTGATACTAGCCTCCTTCTGGCTTCAAAAGAAAKACAGGCCTTATTRCTAAAATAAAATCKCAATTTCAGCTTCAYTTTTTTTGTAAGTTGTTGAATATGCAATTTAAAAGAGAGGCCGTCATCAATTAAAATTCCAATATATTTATATGAGGTTACAACCTCAATCTCCTTGCCCTGACAGGTAGTAATAGGTGAAAGTTTCAGAGGTCTATTTCTTGCTTTAGAAAACACCATTAGTTTAGTTTTGTCAGTATTGAGGATAAGCTTCAATTGACACAAGGTATGTTGAACAYTATAAAAAGCAGTTTGSAAGTTCTGMAWAGCTTTTGTAAGAGACGAGGCARAACAYTAAATAACAGTATCATCAGRYTYAAAATGAAMMTGCGCATTTTGGACATTTTTGTCWAAATKATTTATATAAATAGTGAATAAGAGAGGACCAAGTACAGAGCTTTGGGGCACACCATTAAAGACAGACAATTTAACAGACATAAGCCCATCAAATTGAGTGCACTGAGTTCTATCAGACAGATAGTTAGCAAACCATGCAACTGCATGCTCTGAAAGACCTACACTTGACAATCTCTGCCTTAGTATAGCATGATCAACTGTATCAAAAGCCTTAGAGAGATCAATAAAAAGTGAGACACAGTGCTGTTTTTTGTCAAGGGCTTCAGTGATATCATTTAAAACCTTCATGGCTGCTGTAATTGTGCTATGCTTCTTCCTGAAGCCCGATTGGTACATTGATAAAATAGAGTTAGTAAATAAAAACTCTTTTAGCTGTTCACTCATAAGAGTTTCAAGTATTTTCACCAGGGGTGACAGCTTTGAGATTGGCCTATAATTATTTAAAAGAGTTGGATCTCCCCCATTTAAAAGTGGTAGGACAAATGCTGATTTCCAGATTTTCGGAATTTCATTACATTCCAGGGTTAGATTGAACAGATATGCAAGTGGTTCAGCTATGAAATCAGCTGCCAGATTTAAAAAGCAGGGATCCAAAAGATCAGGACCTGCAGGCTTTCTCTGATCTATGGATTTCAGGGCTTTATGTACCGCCTGCACTGAGAATGGCAAAAAGCTAAAAGGGTTGTACAGAGACAGAGGACACTGGTTCATCCACACAGGGTTGTACAGAGACAGAGGACACTGAATCAAACAGCCTACCAGATGATACAAAGTACTCATTGAAACAATTCAGCATTTCAGTTTTGTCATATACAGCAACAGATTCCTTCAAAACACATGACGGTAATTCATTAACATTATTGTTACCAGACATAGACTTAATAGCCTTCCAAAACGTTCTAGGGTCATTCAGGTTATCAGTGGTAACAGACATAAAATATTCAGACTTGGCCTTCCTGAGAAGAAAATAACACTTGTTTCGTAACTGCCTAAAAATAAGCCAATCAGCATCAGAACATGATTTCCTTGCTTTAGCCCAGGCTAGATTACGGTCGTGAATAATACAAGACAGCTCAGAAGAAAAACATGGATTATCCCGCCCTTTAACCCTGAACCTAAGGAATGGTGCATGTTTGTTTACTATTTGGAAAAAAACATCATGAAAGAATATCCAGGCATCCAGGCAGAATATCCAGGATAAACTCAGTCTTGCTCCAGTCAAAATAAAACACATCATGAAAGAAAGCCTGCTCATTAAAACACTTCAAGTTTCTCTTACGAATAAAACGTGGGTTTGTCTTAGGAACCTTAGTATTTCTAACAGCAACAACAGCACAATGGTCACTTAAATCATTACAAAAAACACCAACCGCAGAATATTTATGTGGAACATTTGTTAATATCAAATCAATAATTTATGATTTGGGTGAGTGGGTGAGTTAATCAACTGGGTAAGATTCATAGAATTACAAAACATTTTTAAATCATCAGACACCGGCTTTAACCAACACCAGTTGAGATCACCAATCAAGATCATTTCACTGTAAAGAAGTTTAGACATAAGGTGCGTCAAAGAAGAAAATGCATCACGAGAGCAGAGGGGGGTCTATAACAGCCAATCACAGTTATAGAAAGACCCTTTGAAACCTCAATATTCAAAGCAAGAAAATCCAACTGTTTACAAATAGTTTCAGACTGCCACGCTTACAGGGAATTTAGTTTTTACATATATAGCCACACCCCCACCTTAACTCGATCAGTGCGATAGACATTGTAACGACTTATACAAATATCCTTAACAAAAACAGAAAACACAATTACATCCGCATCAGTTGATTTAGCCCAAATCCTAACCCCATACATTTTTGACAACAGGTACATTTAAATGAAAAATACCAAAACCAGATCTTGATTTGAAATCAGAGGGGTATTGGAGACATTGCATATCAGGGCCAGGGTTAGGTTGCACGTTACCTGATATCAACAAAAGAAGAATAACTACGCATCTCTGTTTAATAACCTTGAACGGCTTCTCTTTTTTAAGAGACCTACTGCAAGCGAATTCTACAAGTGAGTTTCCAGACAATACAAAACAGTCATTTTAAACCATTAGACTTTAGTAGTGACACATTCGTACTGTTCACATCATGCCACAAATACATCGGCACTTGGACGAGTGGACCAAGTGAAAAAGAGCGAGTTCCTGCAGACAAAATGCCTAATGGACGGGAGAGCACATTGTCAGATGTACTCACCCTGCGACAATGTTCGTTTTCTCAAGAGTTCAGTAAAGTCAGTGCACAAAGCAATACCACGAAAATTATAATTTTCTCTGACAAATGTAAAAAATAGAGGCCAACGAAGGTAAGGGGAGAGAGGGACAGCGTGTATGTATGAGTCTGAATGTGAGTATTTGCGCGTGTGAGTAGATTGGGTGTTGAGGTCGATTGAGAGAACGGGTTGGGGATTGTTGAGCTGCTTTCTATTCTATATGTGTAGAGAAGTATTTATACATTTGCTTAGGTCCAACCTCTATCATTCCAAGCATTTTTTATATGCTAAAACAGGATAAAAATTGTAAGAAAAATAAGAAAACATGTCAAATCATACTACTTATGTAAACGTTTCCAGGCGAAGAGCAAAAAGGAGCGGCTTGGACGAGACGCTCCGCGGATGAAGAAGGAACTCAGGCCAGCCAGAGATATGTTTACTTTGGTAAACTTCAAGTAATGAAGTGCCGAGTTGAGGGAGACCCGTGATCTTTACACCAGCAAAAACAAAGTAGTTTGCAGGACACAACAAGGAAGTTACTCAACCATAAATAAATAGGTTATTAGTAGGTTAAAATGTACTAGTCACAGACGAATGACTTGACATTCTGCCATCTTGGATTTGGTTACAAGGTTACATACTTGTGACAACAGCGGGGCTATATACAGGGGTTACCGGTACAGAGTCAATGTGCTGGGGCACCGGTGTCAAGGTAATTGAGGTAATATGTACACGTAAGTAGAGTTATTAACGTGACTACGCATAGATAATAACAGAGAGTAGCAGCAGCGTAGAATGGGGTGGGGGGTGGGGTAATGCAAATAGACTGGGTAGCCATTTGATTAGCTGTTTAGGAGTCTTATGGCTTGGGGGTAGAAGCTGTTTAGAAGCCTCTTGGACCTAGACTTGGCGCTCCGGTACCGCTTGCCGTGTGGTAGCACAGAGAACAGTCTACGACTAGGGTGGCTGGAGTCTTTGACAATTTTTAGGGACTTCTTCTGACACCACCTGGCATCCAGAGGTCCTGGATGGCAGGAAGCGTGGCCCCGGTGATGTACTGGGCCATACCCACTAACCTTTGTAGTGCCTTGCGGTCGGAGGCCGAGCAGTTGCCATACCGTCAGGATGCTCTTGATTGTGCAGCTGTAAAACCTTTTGAGGATCTGAGGACCAATGCCAAATCTTTTCAGTCTCCTGAGGGGGAATAGGTTTTGTCGTGCAATCTTCATGACTGTCTTGGTGTGCTAGGACCATGTTAGTTTGTTTGTGATGTGGACGCCAAGGAACTTGAAGCTCTCAACCTGCTCCACTACAGCCCCGTCGATGAGAATGGGGGCGTGCTCGATCCCCGGAATCATCTCCTTTGTCTTGATCACGTTGAGGGAGAGGTTGTTGTCCTTGCACCAGACGGTCAGGTCTCTGACCTCCTCCCTATAGGCTGTCTCATTGTTGTCTGTGATCAGGCCTACCACTGTTGTGTCATCGGCAAACTTAATGATGGTGTTGGAGTCGTGCCTGGCCATGCAGTCATGAGTGAACAGGGAGTACAGGATTGGACTGAGCACGCACCCCTGAGGGGCCCCCATGTTGGGGGGGGCGGCCCATCAGGAAGTCCAGGATCCAGTTGCAGAAGGTGGTGTTAATCCCAGGGTCCTTAGCTTAGTGATGAGCTTTGAGGGCACTACGGTGTTGAACACTGAGCTGTAGTCAATGAATAGCATTCTCACATAAGTGTTCCTTTCGTCCATGTGTGAAACGGCAGTGTGGAGTGCAMTAGAGATTGCATTATCTGTGGATCTGTTGGTGCAGTATGCAAATTGGAGTGGGTCTACGGTTTCTGGGACAATGGTGTTGATGTGAGCCATGCCAGCCTTTCAAAGCATTTCATGGCTACAGACGTGAGTGCTACGGGTAAATACTATAGTTTTATGTGTGTTTCAATGGGACAAAGGGAAAGAGTACCCACTTTATTGTCTACCATTCGAAATTGTGGTGTATTGTACTTACAATGCACTGCTTAAATGTATATGTTGGGTAACATTCTACTCAATAAGAGTGAAATATTTGGATAGGCCTTACTAGTGCATTTTAAAAACGTGCTATTGTACAATGTTGAGGTGGGCAGAAATGTCTTTATACAGCAAAATAATTCACACACACTTGCTTATGTGGATGATGTTTCCATAGTCTAGGACCGGTATGACGGTTGACTAAATGATCTGCTTCCTCCTTTTTTTGCAGTAATGCTGCAATCACTTGGTTGCATGTATGTATACATCCTATTCATAATATTGTTCATAAAGATAATAACATTTTTATTGAGAAGCATTTTTCCTGCTGCTCCTATGAGCCGTTCTGGATCGCACAAGATCGGAGGGTCGGGGGCCGGAACATAATTAAGCAATAAGGCCTGGGGGGGGGGTGGTATATGGCCTGTATACCATGGCTAAGGGCTGTTCTTCTGCACGGTTCTTATGCACACTGCAACGTGAAGTGCCTGGATACAGCCCTTAGCAGTGGTACATTGGTCATATACCACAAACCACTAAGGTGCCTTATTGCTATTATAAACTGGTTACCAATGTAATTAGAGCAGTACAANTAGAGATTGCATTATCTGTGGATCTGTTGGTGCAGTATGCAAATTGGAGTGGGTCTACGGTTTCTGGGACAATGGTGTTGATGTGAGCCATGCCAGCCTTTCAAAGCATTTCATGGCTACAGACGTGAGTGCTACGGGTAAATACTATAGTTTTATGTGTGTTTCAATGGGACAAAGGGAAAGAGTACCCACTTTATTGTCTACCATTCGAAATTGTGGTGTATTGTACTTACAATGCACTGCTTAAATGTATATGTTGGGTAACATTCTACTCAATAAGAGTGAAATATTTGGATAGGCCTTACTAGTGCATTTTAAAAACGTGCTATTGTACAATGTTGAGGTGGGCAGAAATGTCTTTATACAGCAAAATAATTCACACACACTTGCTTATGTGGATGATGTTTCCATAGTCTAGGACCGGTATGACGGTTGACTAAATGATCTGCTTCCTCCTTTTTTTGCAGTAATGCTGCAATCACTTGGTTGCATGTATGTATACATCCTATTCATAATATTGTTCATAAAGATAATAACATTTTTATTGAGAAGCATTTTTCCTGCTGCTCCTATGAGCCGTTCTGGATCGCACAAGATCGGAGGGTCGGGGGCCGGAACATAATTAAGCAATAAGGCCTGGGGGGGGGGTGGTATATGGCCTGTATACCATGGCTAAGGGCTGTTCTTCTGCACGGTTCTTATGCACACTGCAACGTGAAGTGCCTGGATACAGCCCTTAGCAGTGGTACATTGGTCATATACCACAAACCACTAAGGTGCCTTATTGCTATTATAAACTGGTTACCAATGTAATTAGAGCAGTACAAATAAATGTTTTGTCATACCCGTGGTATGCGGACTGGTATACCACGGCTGTCAGCCTATCAGCATTCATGGCTCGAACCACCCAGTTTATAATTACAAATAATTTGTGGACTGCATATTGACTGCAAGCCCAAACAGATATGTTTGACTGAAACATAATCATTTCAAACATTGCATACCTTTGTATACAATCTATTATGTGTGGGAGTACCTGGGAACAGATTTCTTAAATAAAAATCATTTCCTGGTGTTTTTACAGTCTTATGTCCTACAATGAACATGTKATTWAAAAAAAAWTTATAATAATACTTTTGTTGCTCTGAAAATTTGATGGGCCAAATAAAACCACACGCAGGCCAAATTCGTCCCGCATGCCCCCAGTTGGGTTTTGCATCCCTAAATGTATTGTGACATTTTCATTGTTTTCACAGCCCTTTAAGTAATGACAATAAGGACAGTGACSGGAGTAAAGGTAGTATACATGTGTGCTATGCCTACTGCTTCCAAAATGCATAKGATTATAAGAAGCGTTTACACTAAATGTCGTTCTATCTGGACCATGGATGACAGAGCTGAAAGTTTTAAACATATGGCTCAGTTAGTATGAGCAATATGAATACTTATATGCCAACAAAATCAAAGAATGGGCAGATTGTTTAGAAATGSTATTATCTTTATTAACAATATTATGAATAGGATATATACATATATGCAACCAAGTGATTGCAGCATTACTGCAAAAAAGGAGGCAAGTGAAAAGGGGAGAAAGTAGAGAACTTGTCTGTCTGCCCTAAATTAACAACCAAAATACAAATTTGTACTAAATTGGGAGATGTCCAATGTCACCAGGGTGTCTGGTGTTATCTGTAACACAAATTGATGTATTAGGACTCATTTAACCAACTGCATATTTAATGTATAGTTATGAAATTGACTAAAAAACAAACATGTACTGCATTGCAGGAAAATACTATCACACACATAACACATAAACAAAACAAAACATTTTACTTTCATTCATCTTTCTGTTTCACATAAACAGCAGGTAGATTACTTATCCTCATGAGATGGAAGCATTTAATTTCAATATACTGGACACTTAATTTTAACAKATTTTTGTGCCTCAATTCCCAACATTAAAAACAAAGCAAACAACTACATTTTTACTCACATCTCACATCTGACACACATCTGACACCAGCATAGAGCAACTTATATCTACAAAAATCTTCCCTTACRTCTTTTTCACACAATAAACCTCTTGCATACAGTTGTTAAGAGTCATTTCAGGAGCCGGCCTACAATATCTATTCAGTTATATCAAGTAATAATTTCATCGGAAAATTGAACAATAACAAGATAGAATGAGACAAAGATATAACTAATTTACACCTACTAATTTCAAATTAGAAGTCTCCAGTATGTCTTCCAGCTGCTTCTTACCAAAAGATGACGATTGCTTGATGGTAAACTCATGCCCCAGACATCTAATGACGATGGTCCACTCCTCAAAAGAGCGGTAGGGGAACTGACCTTTTCCACCACATTCATCTAACAGGGAAGACAGAGTTTGGCATGGATAACATACATGCATACTGTATATATCAAATATCAAATGTTACATACTTCATTACTGGTAACACTAAACAATAAAATTACATTTAGTCTGTAATCAATTGATGTGACTAAATGTATCTGTTATCTATTGATGTGACTAAATGTATCTTTCATCTATTGATGTGACTAAATGTATATGTCATCTATTGATGTGAATACATTTATCTGCTGTTTGCTKTTGTCAGAAAGGAAATCACTTTAAACATAAACATACTCAATTTAGAATTCAAGACGTCTTTAACCGRCTGAACTAAGATCTGCTRGGCTCCTCCCACCCACCTGTGGTCCAGTTGTGTTTACACCTACYAACAAMTAAAATAACATGGTGCAGGATGACACAATACAGGACAAGTATAAGCACCCACCCAATTATAATTATTTATGGTAAATATGCTGAGGAAAACAAGAAACACAGCAACCACATTGTCTGGCTTTTAATCTGTTTTTCAATAGTAAGGTAAGACCAAATTCTCCAGTTCAGTTGACAAACTGTTGAGCTCCACTAGTGGCCAGGTGCTGTACCTCCTTTTGTCCTAAATTTTTCTTCAAGATGAGGATAACAGCTTCCACCCACCAAATCCTCCAAATCAGACAACTTAATAATTATATTTTATTTTATTTCATTTCACCTTTATTTTACCAGGTAGGCTAGTTGAGAACAAGTTCTCATTTACAACTGCAACCTGGCCAAGATTAAGCAAAGCAGTGCGACACAAACAACAACACCGAGATAAACATGGAATAAACAAACATACAGTCAATAATACAATAGAAAAAGTACATATACAGTGTGTGCAAATGAGGTAGGATAAGGGAGGTAAGGCAATAAATAGGCCATAGTGGCGAAATAATTACAATATAGCAATTAAAAACTGGAGTGATAGATGTGCAGAAGATGAATGTGCAAGTAGAGATACTGGGGTGCAAAGGAGCAAAATAAATAAATGTATGGAAGCAAGCTTCCAGAAAATTGGAACGGAAATGGCGCCACACCAAACTGGAAGTCTTCCGACTAGCTTGGAAAGACAGTACCGTACTGTATCGAAGAGCCCTCACTGCTGCTCGATCATCCTACTTTTCCAACTTAATTGAAGAAAATAAGAACAATCCAAAATTTCTTTTTGATACTGTTGCAAAGCTAACTAAAAAGCAGCATTCCCCAAAAAAGGATGGCTTTCACTTCAGCAGTAATAAATTCATGAACTTCTTTGAGGAAAAGATCATGATCATTAGAAAGCAAATTACGGACTCCTCTTTAAAGGCTGCGGATTCCTCCGGGCGCTTAGCTGTCCTGGATCTGCACAGCTCTGCCAGGGCCTGGGATCGGGAGAGACACTTAAGTGTTTTAGTACATATATCTCTTGACACAATGATGAAAATCAATGGCCTCTAAACCTTCAAGCTGCATACTGGATTCTAATTCCCAACTAAACTACTGAAAGAGCTGCTTCATTGCTTGTGGCCCTCCTATGTTGAACATAATAAACAGCTCTCTATCCACCGGATGGTGTACCAAACTCACTACAGTGGCAGTAATAAAGCCTCTCTTGAAAAAAGCCAAACCTTGACCCGGAAAATCTTAAAAACTATCGGCCTATATCGAATCTTCCATTCCTCTCAAAAATTTTAGAAAAGCTGTTTGCGCAGCAAACTCACTGCATATCCTGAAGACAAACAATGTATACGAAATGCTTCAGTCTGGTTTAAGACCCCATCCTAGCAACTGAAGACTGCCACTTGTGAAGTGGTGAAATGACCTTTTAATCGTCAGACCGAGGCTCTGCATCTGTCTCCGTGCTACTAGACCTTATGCTGCTTTGACACCATCGATCACCTACATTTCTTTTGGAGAGACTGGAAACCCGAAAATTAGTCTTAGCACGGGAACAGTCCTGGTTAACTTATTCTGTCGGAAAAGATATCAAGTTGTGCTCTGTGAATGGTTTGTCCTGAACAAATCAACTGTACATTCTCGGTGTTCCTCAAGGTTCCGTTTTTAGGACCACTAATTGTTTTCCACTATAATTTTTACCTCTGGGTGTTTATTCGAAAACATAATGTTAACTTTCACTGCTATGCGGATGAACACACAGCTGTACATTTTCAAGAAACATGGTGAAGCCCCAAAATTGCCCTCGCTAGAAAGCCTGTGTTTCAGACATAAGGAAGTGGGATGGCTGAAAACGTTCTACTTTTAAAACTCGGACAAAACAGAGATGCTTGTTCTAGGTCCCAAGAAACAAAGAGATCTTCTGTTAAATTCTGACAATTAATTCGTGATGGTTGTAAAGTCGTCTCAAAATAAAACTGTGAAGGACCTCGGGTTACTCTTGACCCTGATCTCTTCTTTGACGAAACATATCAAGACTGTTTTTCAAAGGACAGCTTTTTTCCATCTACGTAACATTGCAAAAATCAGAAATTTTCTGTCCAAAAATGATGCGAAAAAATTAAATCCAGTGACAATTTTGTTACTCTAGGTTGACCTACTGCAATGCTCTACTTCTGGCTACCCGGATAAAGCACTAAATAAACTTCAGTTAGTGCTAAAATACGGCTGCTAGAATCCTGACTAGAAACCAAGAAATTTGATCTATTACTCCAGTGCTAGCTTCCCTACACTGGCTTCCCGTTAAGGGCAGGGCTTATTTCAAGGTTTTAATGTAACCTATATAAGCGTTACATGGGCTTACTACCCTACCTATCTTTCCGAGGTTGGTCCGCCCGTACATTACCTACACGTACGCTACGGGTCACAAAAACGCAGGCCTTCCATTTTATTTGTCCCTAGAATTTCTAAAGCAAAAAACAAGCTGGAGCAGTCTTTCTCCTATAGATCTCAATTTTTATGGAATGGTCTGCCTCCATGTGAGAGGACGCAGGACTCGGTCTCAACCTTTAAGTCTTTACTGAAGACTTATCTCTCAGTAAGTCATATGATTGAGTGTGTAGGTCGGCCCAGAGTTGGAAGTGAAACGGAAAGGCTTGCTGGAGCAACGAACCGCCCTTGCGTCTCTGCCTGGCCGTGTTCCCTCTTCTCTCCACTGGGATGCTCTGCCTCGTAACCCTATTTACAGGGGCTGAGTCACTGGCTCTACTGGTGCCTTTCATGCCGTCCCCTAGAGGGGTGCGTCACTTAGGGCTTGAGTTACTGACGTGATCTTCCTGTCTGGGGTTGGCGCCCCCCCTTGGTTTGTGCTGTGGTGGAGAGATCTTTTGTGGGCTATACTCGCCTTGTCTCAGGATTGTAAGTTGGTGGTTGAAGATATCCTCTAGTTGGTGCGGGGCTGTGCTTTGGCAAAAGTGGTGGGTTATATCCTTCCTGTTGGCTCCTGTACACGGCAGGTGATATCGGATGGACCACAGTTGGTCTCCTGACCCCTCCTGTCTCAAGGCCTCCAGAGATTTATGCTGCAGTAAAGTTCTGAAGTCGGCGGGCTAGGGTCACAGTTGTTATATCTGGAGTACTTCTCCGGCTTAAATCCAGTTCCTGTGTGAATTTAAGTATGCTTCTCTGCTAATTCTCTTCCTTCTCTCTTCTTTCTCTCCTCCTGCGGAGGGACCTGAGCCCCTAGGACCATACGTCAGGACTACCGGGCCATGATGACCTTGCCTGCTTCCCCCTGGCCTTGCTGCGTGGTTCCAGTTTCAACTGTTCTGTCTGCGGTTATGGAAAACCCCTACCGTCCCAGAACCTTGCTTTTTCAACTCTTAATGATCGCTATGAAAAAAGCCAAACTAGACTTATTCTTCCGGATTATTATTTGACTCATGCTTGTCATTTATGGAACATTTTGAACATTCCGTGGCCAGTTCTGTTATAAACTCCAACCCGCACAGCCAGAAGAGGACTGGCCACCCCTCATAAAGCCTAGTTCCTCTCTAGGTTTCTTCCTAAGGTTTTGACCTTGTCTAGGCGCAGTGTCCTAGCCACAGCTGCTCTGAACCCTGGCAGTTGCTTGCTGGTTTGGGGTTTTAGGGCATGGGTTTCTGTACAGCACTTCGAGATATTAGCTGATGTACGAAGGGCTATATAAAATAAACTTGATTTGATATGGGGATGAGGTAGTTGGATGGGATTTTAATAGATGGGCTATGTACAGGTGCAGTGATCTGTGAGCTGCTCTGACAGCTGGTGCTTAATTAAAGTTAGTGAGGGAGATATGAGTCTCCAGCTTCTGTGATTTTTGCAGTTRGTTCCAGTCAAACTGGAATGAAAGGCGGCCAAATAAGGAATTGGCTTTGGGGGTGACCAGTGAAATATACCTGCTGGAGCGCATGCTACGGGTGGTGACCAGTGAGCTTAGATAAGGCGGGGCTTTACCTAGCAAAGACTTATAGATTACCTGGAGCCAGTGGGTTTGGCGACGAATATGAAGCGAGAGCCAGCCAGTGAGAGCATACAGGTCGCAGTGGTGGGTAGTATATAGGGCTTTGGTTACAAAACGGATGGCACTGTGATAGACTGTATCCAATTTGCTGAGTAGAGTGTTGGAGGCTATTTTGTAAATTACATCGCTGAAGTCAAGGATCGGTATTATGGTCAGTTTTACGAGGGTATGTTTGGCAGGATGAGTGAAGGATGCTTTGTTGCGAAATAGGAAGCCGATTCTAGATTTAATTTTGGATTGGAGATGCCTAATGTCTGGAAGGAGAGTTTACAGTCTAACCAGACACCTACGTGTTTGCAGTTGTCCACATATTCTAAGTCAGAACAGTCCAGAGTAGTGATGCTGGATGGGCGGGCAGGTATGGGCAGCGATCGMTTGAAAAGCATGCATTTAGTTTTACTTGCATTTAAGAGCAATTGGAGGCCACGGAAGGAGAGTTGTTTGGCATTGAAGCTCATCTGGAGGTTAGTTAACTTCTTTGGGACTGGGACGCAGTATTGAGAAGCTTGGATGAATAAGGTGCCCAGAGTAAACTGCCTGCTACTCAGGCCCAGAAGCTAGAATATGCATATAATTAGTATATTTGGATAYAGAACACGCTGAAGTTTCTAAAACTGTTTGAATGATGTCTGTGAGTATAACAGAACTCATATGGCAGGCAATGTCACGCCCTGGCCTTAGTATTCTTTGTTTTCTTAATTATTTTGGTTAGGTCAGGGTGTGACATGGGGAATGTATGTGGTTTTTGTAGTGTCTAGGGTGGTTGTAAGGTTCAGGGGGTTTATTAGAGTAGTTGGGTTTATGTTTAGTATAGTAGTCTAGCTGTGTCTAGTGCCACAGGGTTCATTCTCGGGCCCGACTATTTCTCTGTACACATCAATGGTGTTGCTCTTGCCTGCTGGTGATTCTCTGATCCCCTCTATGCAGACGACAACATTCTGTATAATTCTGGCCCTTCTTTGGTCACTGTGTTTAAAACTTTTTTGGCTCAATCCCGTTAACGGGATCGATTTGAAACAGCCAGTGAAACTGCAGGGCATCAAATTCAAACAACAGAAATCTCATAATTAAAATTCCTCAAACATACACAGTATTATACACATTTTAAAGATAACTTTCTTGTTTTATCCAAACCGTTTCACCGATTTCAAAAAGGCTTTTACGGCAAAAGCATACCTTGCAATTATGTTTAGGTAGCCGCCTAGTCACAAAAAACACAGCCATTTTCCAGCCAAATAGAGGGTCACAAAAGCAGAAATAGAGAAAAATGTATAACTAACCTTTGATGATCTTCATCAGATGGCACTCTATTTTGTGTCTGTGGACACAATACATGTATGTTTTGTTTGATAAGAGTTCATATTTATAAAAAATTCAGTTTACATTAGTGTGCGTTTTTGTTCAGTAATGTTTTGCCTTCAAACATCCGGTGATTTGTTAGAGAGCCACAAATTTACAGGAATCTCATCATTAACGTTATGTTTTGCATAGAATTAAGTGTTTTGCATAGAATTAAAGATAAACTTCTCCTTAATGCAACGCTGTCAGATTTAAAAAAAGCTTTATGGCAAAAGCAACACCATGCGATAATCTTGAGTAGCTGCTCTCAGCCACCATACCACCGTCATGTTGTGGAGTCACAAAAGTCAGAAATGCATTATAAATGCTTCGCGCGGTTTAGTCAGTAATCCAAATGCACAATGCTTGGAAACTAAGTCCAGACGAAAAGTAAAATAAAGTCCATTAACTTAAGTTTGTAGAAAGGGTCAAACGATGTATACAATCATCTTTAGGATGTTTTATATAAATTCTTCAATAATATATCCTACCGGACAATTCCTTTGTCATTAGACATGAAAGGGAACGCAGCTCGCTCCACGGGCCCAACGCGTGATCTTAGCTCATGGCATTCTGCCAGGCCCTGATTCAAAGCTCTTATTCGCTCCGCCTTATAATAGAAAGCCTGAAACAACGTTCTTAGACTGTTGACATTTAGTGGATAGGAGCTTAGGAAGTGCAATATGACCAAATTTACACACTGGTATATGTGATGAATGGCAATGCAGCTTGAAGAAACTACAAACGCATCGGGATTTCCCATCTTGTTCTGAGTTGTGTATTTGGTTGTTCTTCTAGTGGTTTTAGCAGAGTCACGGTATCGTTGGTCTAGTGAGGGAGAGTAGAGCGGACTCCAATTAACGGTAAAAGCGATGGGTTGTCGAAGAAATAAGCGCGAGTCGTTTCTTTATTTATTTTACTATACGTAAAGATGAGTAGCTCATGATAGCGGGAGACACTATTTTACTAATGAATCTTATATACAAAGACACACAACTAGTATTAGTCTACCGCTGTGTCTATGGTGTTGAGTTGGTAGGGTCACTATAATACGTTAGGTGCGAAAGACACTCTACAGCTGGGCTGCGATAATGCAAAGTTCAAACATATGGACCCAATTCCTGAATTGACGGTCTTCCAATTAGAGACAGCTGGTTTTGTTGTCTCTGATTGGGAGCCATATTTAAGGCAACCATAGGCTTTAGCTGGTTGTGGGGAATTGTCTATGTTGAA